>NC_143025.1:91197500-91387500 GCF_057628025.1 Oncorhynchus mykiss
CACGTCATCGTTCTCCATCAGCCGGTGTGCTTCAATAGGACCAAGTGGAAAGAGTCACTCTCAATGTGCTCCCATTTGGAATGATAGTGCAGTGTACAATACACTGCTGAAATATCTGGGTTATAATATAACAATATATTCCACTCGTTATCTGAATTTCATTGATACACTGTAAGCTGATATATTTCGAGACAGGCGGCATTGTACCAGTTGACATGTCACATAGAAAAGTGTGAGTGTGAGTTACAGACAGATATAGGGAAGGCAATCAGAACGTGAAGGAGTCCAGGTGAGTCCAATGAGCGCTGATGCGCGTAATGACGGTGACAGGTGTGAGTAGTGATGGGCAGCCTGGCACCCTCGTGAGCCAGAGACGGGGAGCAAGAGCAAGCATGACATTAACCCCCTAGGGGTGCCACTCGGCGTCCCACCTGAGTGAGCCTGACGTGCCGGCAGAGGCTCGGCGCTGGACAAGCCACCTGAGGCGTAGAAGCCAGACGAGCCGGCTGTGGTGTGGAAGACCGACGAGCCGACTGAGAGACTGGGAGACTAACGAGCCGGCTGAGGCGTGGCGTGGGGTGGGAGCCTGACAAGCCGGCTAAGGCATGGCGTGGGGTGGGAGCCTGACAAGCCGGCTAAGGCATGGCGTGGGGTGGGAGCCTGACAAGCCGGCTAAGGCATGGCGTGGGTTGGGAGTCTGACAAGCCGGCTAAGGCATGGCGTGGGGTGGGAGCCTGACAAGCCGGCTAAGGCATGGAATGGGTTGGGAGCCTGACAAGCCGGCTAAGGCATGGCGTGGGGTGGGAGTCTGATAACCCGGCTAAGGCATGGCGTGGGGTGGGAGCCTGACAAGCATGCTAAGGCATGGCGTGGGGTGGGAGCCTGACAAGCCGGCTAAGGCATGGCGTGGGGTGGGAGCCTGACAAGCCGGCTAAGGCATGACGTGGGGTGGGAGCCTGACAAGCCGGCTAAGGCATGGCGTGGGGTGGGAGCCTGACAAGCCGGCTAAGGCATGGCGTGGGGTGGGAGCCTGCCGTTCCAACCGATGCAAGGAAACCTCTCGAGCCAGCTACGGCGTGGAAGCCCGATGAGCCAGGTGAGGCACCCCCTGTTCCATCGACGGCGGCACCAGGACCCGACGTCACCAACAAAAAAATACACTCTATAGTCAGATATTGTATGAAAAATGATATTTACCACTATTTTTTCTATTCAGCACTTTAATAATAACTGTTTTGAAACGTGTATCTTGTATTTTTTTGCTATTGGAATAAACAGTAGTTAAAATGACTAACTGGTGAGCCGTTATCTAATGCATTTGGGAGTAAATTAAATGTGCTCATGATATTTCATGGAAAACTCAAGAGTGAAAGATATGCGTGAAACCCATATGAATTTATAATTAAAGGTTCTAAATGTAAGATGGGGGGCATTACAAATGTTATTGAGATTTCTTTACTTTTAAAAATATACCACTGAAAAATGTGCCGTAGCAACACATTGTAGTAAACACACACACACACACACACACACACACACACACACACACACACACACACACACACACACACACACACACACACACACACACACACACACACACACACACACACACATCGGGAGAAACCCCTCTCTCTAAAACCCTCTCTCTACAGTCTCTCCCCATGTCTGTTGTTTGTGATTAGTTTGAACGGTGGTGACCTCACATACCTTACTGAAGCTGAGGGAACAGTAGTTAAGCAGAAACCTTTTAACCGGCCCAGATTGCTAGCAGACGCACACATAACACACGCATGCACACACTCAGACACAGGCTAGTTGCCAGACGCCAGGAGTCTGTCCGTACAGCGCAAGGCTATTACATCAGTTCGTTACTACACTCTATGATTAAAAAAAAGGGTTCCGAATGGGTTATTCCGGCTGTCCCCATAGGAGAACTCTTTTCGTTCCAGGTAGAATCCCTTTTTTGGTTCCATGTAGAACCCTCTGTGGAAAGTGTTCTACATAGAACCCAAAAGGGTTCTGAATGGAACCCAAAAGGGTTATACCTGGAATCAAAAAGGGTACTACTCAGCCTTGTCTCAGGATGGTAAGCTGGTGGTTGAAGATATCCCTCTAGTGTGTGGGGGCTGTGCTTTGGCAAAGTGGGTGGGGTTATATCCTTCCTGTTTGGCCCTGTCCGGGGGTGTCCTCGGATGGGGCCACAGTGTCTCCTGACCCCTCCTGTCTCAGCCTCCAGCATTTATGCTGCAGTAGTTTATGTGTCGGGGGGCTAGGGTCAGTTTGTTATATCTGGAGTACTTCTCCTGTCCTATTCGGTGTCCTGTGTGAATCTAAGTGTGCGTTCTCTAATTCTCTCTTTCTCTCTTTCTTTCTCTCTCTTGGAGGACCTGAGCCCTAGAACCAAGCCCCAGGACTACCTGACATGATGACTCCTTGCTGTCCCCAGTCCACCTGGCCTTGCTGCTGCTCCAGTTTCAACTGTTCTGCCTTATTATTATTCGACCATGCTGGTCATTTATGAACATTAGAACATCTTGGCCATGTTCTGTTATAATCTCCACCCGGCACAGCCAGAAGAGGACTGGCCACCCCACATAGCCTGGTTCCTCTCTAGGTTTCTTCCTAGGTTTTGGCCTTTCTAGGGAGTTTTTCCTAGCCACCGTGCTTCTACACCTGTATTGCTTGCTGTTTGGGGTTTTAGGCTGGGTTTCTGTACAGCACTTTGAGATATCAGCTGATGTACGAAGGGCTATTACTAGTTTCTAAATAGCACCTTATATTCTGTGTGTGTGTGTGTGTGTGTGTGTGTGTGTGTGTGTGTGTGTGTGTGTGTGTGTGTGTGTGTGTGTGTGTGTGTGTGTGTGTGTGTGTGTGTGTGTGTGCGCGCGTCCATGATTGCGTGATTGACGTATGCCGGAGCGAAGAGTATGTCTGATGTTATCTCTGGCCCATTGGACTGAGACAGTTATAGTGAGGCGTGCTTGTTTATACATGTAATGATGAGACTGTATTTCTCAGATTGTCGTACTTAACCAATTAAAATCTCTAGGGAAAATAAATTGGTTCAGTTTACCTTCGGAAAATGATCTAATTTCAATGGTTTTATGTTCTTTAAAAAAAAAAAATTGTATGGTTATCAACATTTGGGAAATTGCTTTTTAAATGTATTTATATGGCCCTGTTCATTTACATTACATTTCATTACATGTTGAGGTATTCAGAACAGATAAGTAATATTATATTTGACAGAGCTTGAACTTAGACTGTGTCCGGGCCTCCTATCCAACCAGCCAGGTCGCACCAGTCCCAATGCCAAATCCAATGTCTATCCAAATCCCCAGGACAGGAATCACCTTCAAAACTGGCCACTAGAGGCACCGATGAACACTACTACTATTATTACCACGAGGTAGGCTCGCCGCTAGACAGGGTGCTGTGGACGGAGAAGTCTTTCTCCGAGGCGTGCGGGTTCAATCCCAGTGCTAGGCACTCATTTTTTTTAAACATTTTTTTTTTGTCAAAATTCGGAATGAATGCATAGACTTAATTAACCGTAACAAAATCTACATTTACCCTCCCCTCCGGTGAACAAACGTTGGACTCTCAAGTCATTTTCACTATTTCTTTTGAGATCTTGTTAAGTCCCACAACAACACAAAACAAGAGTTAACTTGAAATACAGTATTGTGAGAGCAGAACTGATTCAAACCATTATTTTGGCCTTTTATTTTAACAATATGTGACTACTCTCCTAAAACCAAACATCAGTCCTCAGATTCGTACAACTGAATGCCATGCCAAATGACAACATCCGACCCATTTAGGACTGGAGTCGTATTAAATGTGATTTTATTGTGTCCGTCTGTCTTCGATTGCAGTTTACAACAGCAAAGGGTAATGCTGTTAGCTCAAGTATCTGTGTTACTGTAAGATAGCAGAGAGATCATTAAAGATAGACTGCAATATTTGACGTTTGTCCATAAAATGTTGGAGATCCTGTTGAAGCCGAGGACCACTGCTTCTCTGTTTCTTATATGTTGAGTGTTAACTCTACACAGTGAAGCACAGTCTCTCTGAGTTGAGGCACACCAGCTAGCTTCCCAGAGGACCATGCCAGCTAGCTTCCCAGAGGACCATGCCAGCTAGCTTCCCAGAGGACCATGCCAGCTAGCTTTCCTGAGGACCATACCAGCTAGCTTTCCAGAGGACCATACCAGCTAGCCTCCCAGAGGACCATACCAGCTAGCCTCCTAGAGGACCATACCAGCTAGCCTCCCAGAGGACCATACCAGCTAGCCTCCTAGAGGACCATACCAGCCAGCCTCTTAGAGGACCATACCAGCTAGCCTCCCAGATAACCATACCAGCTAGCCACCCAGAGGACCATACCAGCTAGCCTCCTAGAGGACCATACCAGCTAGCCTCCCAGATAACCACACCAGCTAGCCTCCCAGAGGACCATACCAGCTAGCCTCCCAGAGGACGATACCAGCTAGCCTCCCAGAGGACCCCGCCAGCCCCAAGGACCACTTGTCTTCTCAAGTGGCAGGGTGACAACTTTGTTGTTTTCCATATCCTGGATTGGCCCTTTATTGGCATCAGCTCAGTGTCTGTGTTAAATCAGAGCCAAAGACCACTCAAAGCAGCACTCACATTGCTTCACTTCACCATTTTCCCTTGTGCACTCGTTTTGACCACAGTCCTATGATCTCTGGTCAAACATAGTGTCATTTAGGATACAAACTCAGTCTGGTTAAGACAGGCTATAAGACTCAGTCTGGTTATGACAGGCTATAAGACTAAGTCTGGTTAAGACAGGCTATAAGACTCAGTCTGGTTAAGACAGGCATGACTCAGTCTGGTTAAGACAGACTATAGGACTCAGTCTGGTTAAGACAGACTATAAGACTCAGTCTGGTTAGACAGACTATAAGACTCAGTCTGGTTAAGACAGACTATAGGACTCAGTCTGGTTAGACAGACTACAAGACTCAGTCTGGTTAAGACAGACTATAGGACTCAGTCTGGTTAAGACAGACTATAAGACCCAGTCTGGTTAAGACAGGCTATAGGACTCAGTCTGGTTAAGACAGACTATAAGACTCAGTCTGGTTAAGACAGACTATAAGACTCAGTCTGGTTAAGACAAACTATAAGACAGTCTGGATAAGACAGACTATAGGACTCAGTCTGGTTAAGACATACTATAAGACAGTCTGGTTAAGACAGGCTATAAGACTCAGTCTGGTTAAGACAGGCTATAAGACTCAGTCTGGTTAAGACAGGTAGGACTCAGTCTGGTTAAGACAGGCTATAGGACTCAGTCTGGTTAAGACAGACTATAAGACTCAGTCTGGTTAAGACAGGCAGGACTCAGTCTGGTTAAGACAGACTATAAGACTCAGTCTGGTTAAGACAGGCAGGACTCAGTCTGGTTAAGACAGACTATAAGACTCAGTCTGGTTAAGACAGGCTATAAGACTCAGTCTGGTTAAGACAGGCAGGACTCAGTCTGGTTAAGACAGACTATAAGACTCAGTCTGGTTAAGACAGACTATAAGACTCAGTCTGGTTAAGACAGACTATAAGACTCAGTCTGGTTAAGACAGGCAGGACTCAGTCTGGTTAAGACAGACTATAAGACTCAGTCTGGTTAAGACAGGCAGGACTCAGTCTGGTTAAGACAGACTATAAGACTCAGTCTGGTTAAGACAGGCAGGACTCAGTCTGGTTAAGACAGACTATAAGACTCAGTCTGGTTAACCCAGACTATAAGACTCAGTCTGGTTAAGACAGAATATAAGACTCAGTCTGATTAAGACAGGCAGGACTCAGTCTGGTTAAGACAGACTATAAGACTCAGTCTGGTTAAGACAGGCAGGAGTCAGTCTGGTTAAGACAGACTATAAGACTCAGTCTGGTTAAGACAGACTATAAGACCCAGTCTGGTTAAGACAGACTATAAGACAGTCTGGTTAAGACAGACTATAGGCAGACTGTAAGATTCAGTCTGGTTAAGACAGACTATAGGACTCAGTCTGGTTAAGACAGACTATAAGACCCAGTCTGGTTAAGACAGACTATAGGACCCAGTCTGGTTAAGACAGACTATAAGACAGTCTGGTTAAGACAGACTATAGGACTCAGTCTGGTTAAGACAGACTATAAGGAGAAACAGCCTTCGTCAGTGGAAAATGTCTGCCACATTCCCCATACTTAGGCCTACTTTAAAAGTATTATTAAATAGGATGTCTGTATTGACAGATCGTTGTTGGACTGTCTGTCTCTCCATAAACATTTGGCTGGGCTCTGTCAGTTTGTTGGATGGCGAGTGGCAACATGTTTGGGCTTCGAAGAATGGTTCTGTCCTTGTGTGATGTATTTTATAGGGCGGCTTGAAATAGGACATTGACCACCGGCCAATTATATTGCCAGTGCATCGTCCACTCCATTTCCCCCAATGGTTTACACACTAAAACTACCCCATGAGGCACAATGACCCAAATCTGTAACTAATTTAGCAGAACCATACACCAAATCTGTATCTCATTTAGCAGAACCATACACCAAATCTGTATCTCATTTAGCAGAACCATACACCAAATCTGTATCTCATTTAGCAGACTCATAAACCAAATCTGTATCTCATTTAGCAGAACCATACACCAAATCTGTATCTCATTTAGCAGAACCATACACCAAATCTGTATCTCATTTAGCAGGACCATACACCAAATCTGTATCTCATTTAGCAGAACCATACACCAAATCTGTATCTCATTTAGCAGAACCATACACCAAATCTGTATCTCATTTAGCAGGACCATACACCAAATCTGTATCTCATTTAGCAGAACCATACACCACATCTGCAATACTACTGACACATTTTGCTTTACACTCAGATTGTAATTCTATAACAAACATTTGGCAAAACACAACACACATTCTCTACCTTTGGCACAACCTTCACAACTAAAATATATTGTGTGCAAATGCAAAGCAACACTGTTCAACAAGCCATTGATCAGCCATTACCCATTGACCACTTTCACTCATTGACCACTTTCACAAGTTCAAAATCGAATTGCGTAAATGTTTGCAATCAGAACTTTGTAGGTAGAGGTGTAGGTAGAGGTGTAGGTAGAGGTGGAGGTAGAGGTGGAGGTGGAGGTGGAGGTAGAGGTGTAGGTAGAGGTGGAGGTAGAGGTAGAGGTAGAGGTGGAGGTAGAGGTGGAGGTAGAGGTGGAGGTGGAGGTAGAGGTGGAGGTGGAGGAAGAGGTGGAGGTAGAGGTGTAGGTAGAGGTGGAGGTAGAGGTAGAGGTAGAGGTGGAGGTAGAGGTGTAGGTAGAGGTGGAGGTGGAGGTAGAGGTGGAGGTGGAGGTAGAAGTGGAGGAGAAGGTGGAGGTGGAGGTGTAGGTAGAGGTGTAGGTAGAGGTGTAGGTAGAGGTGGAGGTAGAGGTGTAGGTAGAGGTGGAGGTAGAGGTGGAGGTGTAGGTGGAGGTAGAAGTGGAGGTAGAGGTGTAGGTAGAGGTGGAGGTGGAGGTAGAGGTGGAGGTGGAGGAGAAGGTGGAGGTGGATGTGTAGGTAGAGGTGGAGGTAGAGGTAGAGGTGGAGGTAGAGGTAGAAGTGGAGGAGAAGGTGGAGGTGGAGGTGTAGGTAGAGGTGTAGGTAGAGGTGTAGGTAGAGGTGGAGGTAGAAGTGGAGGAGAAGGTGGAGGTGGAGGTGTAGGTAGAGGTGGAGGTAGAGGTAGAGGTAGAGGTGGAGGTAGAGGTAGAAGTGGAGGAGAAGGTGGAGGTGGAGGTGTAGGTAGAGGTGTAGGTAGAGGTGTAGGTAGAGGTGTAGGTAGAGGTGGAGGTAGAGGTGGAGGTGGAGGTGTAGGTAGAGGTGTAGGTAGAGGTGTAGGTAGAGGTGGAGGTAGAGGTGTAGGTAGAGGTGGAGGTAGAGGTGGAGGTGTAGGTGGAGGTAGAAGTGGAGGTAGAGGTGTAGGTAGAGGTGGAGGTGGAGGTAGAGGTGGAGGTGCAGGTAGAAGTGGAGGAGAAGGTGGAGGTGGAGGTGTAGGTAGAGGTGGAGGTAGAGGTAGAGGTAGAGGTGGAGGTAGAGGTAGAAGTGGAGGAGAAGGTGGAGGTGGAGGTGTAGGTAGAGGTGTAGGTAGAGGTGGAGGTAGAGGTGGAGGTAGAGGTAGAGGTGGAGGTGTAGGTGGAGGTAGAGGTGTAGGTGGAGGTGGAGGTGGAGGTAGAGGTAGAGATGGAGGTAGAGGTAGAGGTGTAGGTAGAGGTGTAGGTAGAGGTGGAGGTGGAGGTAGAGGTAGAAGTAGAGGTGTAGGTAGAGGTGGAGGTGAAGGTAGAGGTGTAGGTAGAGGTGGAGATGGCAGTGGAGGTAGAGGTAGAGGTAGAGGTAGAGGTGGAGGTGGAGGTGGAGGTGGAGGTAGAGGTGGAGGAAGACCAAGAACAAGAAGAGTACTCCGATGAAATTCGGGCGACTATGGTGGAAAATGTGATCAACCATGGTTTGACCTTGAGAGAGGCTGGGAAGAGAGTGCAGCCCAATCTGAGCCGCTTCACCCTAGCATCCATCATCTGGACGTTCCAAAATGAGAAGAGGTATTAACTGCAGACATTGGACCTCTCTACTACAGTTGAAGTTGGAAGTTTACATACACCTTAGCCAAATACCTTTAAAATCAGTTTTTCACAATTCCTGACATTTAATCTGAGTAAAAATTACGTTTTAGGTCAGTTAGGATCACCACTTTATTTTAAGAATGGGAAATGTCAGAATAATAGTAGAGAGAATGATTTATTTCAGCTTTGATTTCTTTCATCACATTCCCAGTGGGTCGTGAAGTTTACATATACTCAATATTTGGTAGCATTGCCTTTAAATTGTTTAACTTGGGTCAAATGTTTCGGGCAGCCTTCCGCAAGCTTCCCACAATAAATGGGGTGAATTCTGGCCCAGAGCTGGTGGAACTGAGTTAGGTTTGTAGGCCTCCTTTTTTTGCATACGCTTTTTCAGTTCTGCCCATACCTTTTCTATAGGATTGAGGTCAGGGCTTTGTAATGGCCACTCCAATACATTGTTGACATTGTTGTCCTTAAGCCGTTTTGCCACAACTTTGGAAGTATGCTTGGGGTCATTGTCCATTTGGAAGACCCATTTGCGACCAAGCTTTAACTTCCTGACTGATGTCTTGAGATGTTGCTTCAATATATCCACATAATTTTTCTCTTTCATGATGCCATCTATTTTGTGAAGTGCACCAGTCCCTCCTGCAGCAAAGCACCCCCACAACGTGTTTCACAGTTGGGATGGTGTTCTTTGGCTTGCAAGCCTCCCCCTTTTGTCCTCCAAACATAACGATGTTTGTTTCATCAGACCAGAGGACATTTCTCCAAAAAGTACGATCTTTGTCCCCATGTGCAGTTGCAAACCGTAGCCTGTTTTTTTTATGGCGGTTTTGGAGCAGTTGTTGGACAAAAATGTGACTTGTGTCATGCACAAAGTATGTGTCCTAACCGACTTGTCAAAACTATAGTTTGTTAACAAGAACTTGGTGGAGAGCTTGAAAAAATTGTTTTAATGATTCCAACCTAATTGTATGTGTGGCCACCAGCTGCATTAAGTACTGCAATGCATCTCCTCATCATGGACTGCACCAGATTTTCCAGTTCTTGCTGTGAGATGTCACCTCACTCTTTTCCAAGGCACCTGCAAGTTCCCGGACATTTCTGTTGGGAATGGCCCTTGCCCTCACCCTCTGATCCAACGATCCAGAAGTGCTCAATGGGATTGAGATCCGGGCTCTTCCCTGGCCATGGCAGAACACTGACATTCCTGTCTTGCAGGAAATCATGCACAGAATGAGCAGTTTGGCTGGTGGCGTTGTCATGCTGGAGGGTCATGTCAAGATGAGCCTGCAGGAAAGGTACCACATGAGGGAAGAGGATGTCTTCTCTGTAACGTACAGCGTTGTGATTGCCTGCAAGGACAACAAGCTCCGTCCGATGATGCTGTGACACACCACCCCAGACCATGACGAACCCTCCCCCTCCAAATAGATCCTGCTCCAGAGTACAGGCCTCTGTGTAACGCTCATTCCTTTTACGATAAATGTGAATCCGATCATCCCCCCTGGTGAGACAAAACTGCGACTTGTCAGTGAAGAGCACTTTTTGCCAGTCCTGTCTGGTCCAGTGACGGTGGGTTTGTGCCGTAGGTGACGTTGTTGCCGGTGATGTCTGGTGAGGACCTGCCTTAAAACAGGCCTACAAGCCCTCAGTCCAGCCTCTCTCAGCCTATTGCGGACAGTCTGAGCACAGATGGAGGGATTGTGCGTTCCTGGTGTAACTCGGGCAGTTGTTGTTGCCATCCTGTACCTGTCCCGCAGGTGTGATGTTCGGATGTACTGATCCTGTGCAGGTGTTGTTACACGTGGTCTGCCACTGCGAGGACGATCCGCTGTCCATCCTGTCTCCCTGTAACACCGTCTTAGGCGTCTCACAGTACAGACATTGACATTTATTGCCCTGGTCACATCTGCAGTCCTCATGCCTCCTTGCAGCATGCCTAAGGCAAGGTTCACGCAAATGAGCAGGGACCCTGGGCATCTTACTTTTGGTGTTTTTCAGAGTCAGTAGAAAGGCCTCTTTAGTGTCCTAAATGTTCATAACTGTGACCTTAATTGTCTACCGTCTGTAAGCTGTTAGTGTCTTAACGACCGTTTGACAGGTGCATGTTCATTAATTGTTAATAGGAAACATTGTTGAAATCCTTTACAATGAATATATGTGAATGTTACTTGGATTTTTATGATCTTTGAAAGACAGGGTCCTAAAAAAGGGATGTTTCTTTAGTTTATAAAGAAATTGACAGTATTTACTGTCATTTCAGAGAACCATGGAGTTGGATGTATGTTCTGTTCCACAGGAATTTATATTCATAGATGAGGCTGGATTATGTTTAGACGAGGAGGAGAGGAAGGAACATCATGAGTCAATGCGCCATCATTGAGGTACCTGGACAGCGTGGGGTTAATGTTAATGTCACCGTGCAGCTATGAGCCACAAAAGAGTCTTCCACCGCCATGCTACACATGGACCATACACCACTCTCCTTCATTTCCATACAACACCTTTACATGACAGTCTTTTTTTTTCAGCCAGAGCACGGAGACGCCAGGTGATCCTGAGCAGCAAATGTATGTTCTAGTTTGGGACAACGTGCTCTTCCATCGGGTTGCTCAGTTCCCGCAACTAGTTCCACGACCCACAATTCTCTATCATCTCCCACCATATTCCTAATTTCTCAACCCCACCGAGGAGTTGTTTTCATGGCTGTGGAAGGTGTATGATCGCAAACTCCATCCAGGCAATGGAGGAGGCATGTGGTGACATTCCAGCAGAGTCCTGTCAGGGATGCGTCATGCCAGAAGATATTTCCCCCGCTGTCTTGCCAAGGAGAATATCGCCTGCGATGTTGATAAAAAAATCTGTGGCCGGACCAAAACAACAGACATGACTGATTTTGTTTTGCGAAATGGAGTATATGTTTCTTGACTAATGATTTAGATTTTGACAGGTACTTTATCCATACAATTGATCGAACAGTCGTACAAATAGGCCTATTTTTCTTCCTTTGAATAGGCTAAATATATTTACTGTATGTTTGCATTTTTACTCTGTGTGTTTATCATGTTGAAATATAAAACTTATGTTTATACATTTGTGTTTCTGTCTTGTTTGAGTCATACAATATATAGTATAATATATATATAATAAATCAAATTAAATTGTATTTGTCACAGGTTTAGTAGACCTTACAGTGAAATGCTGAGTACAACAGGTGTAGTAGACCTTACAGTGAAATGCTGAATACAACAGGTGTAGTAGACCTTACAGTGAAATGCTGAATACAACAGGTGTAGTAGTCCTTACAGTGAAATGCTGAATACAACAGGTGTAGTAGACCTTACAGTGAAATGCTGAATACAACAGGTGTAGTAGACCTTACAGTGAAATGCTGAATACAACAGGTGTAGTAGACCTTACAGTGAAATGCTGAATACAACAGGTGTAGTAGACCTCACAGTGAAATGCTGAATACAACAGGTGTAGTAGTCCTTACAGTGAAATGCTGAATACAACAGGTGTAGTAGACCTTACAGTGAAATGCTGAGTACAACAGGTGTAGTAGACCTTACAGTGAAATGATGAATACAACAGGTTTAGTAGACCTTACAGTGAAATGCTGAGTACAACAGGTGTAGTAGACCTTACAGTGAAATGATGAATACAACAGGTGTAGTAGACCTGACAGTGAAATGCTGAATACAACAGGTGTAGTAGACCTTACAGTGAAATGCTGAATACAACAGGTGTAGTAGTCCTTACAGTGAAATGCTGAATACAACAGGTGTAGTAGACCTTACAGTGAAATGCTGAATACAACAGGTGTAGTAGACCTTACAGTGAAATGCTGAATACAACAGGTGTAGTAGACCTTACAGTGAAATGCTGAATACAACAGGTGTAGTAGACCTTACAGTGAAGTGCTGAATACAACAGGTGTAGTAGACCTTACAGTGAAATGCTGAATACAACAGGTGTAGTAGACCTTACAGTGAAATGCTGAATACAGCAGGTGTAGTAGACCTTACAGTGAAATGCTGAATACAACAGGTGTAGTAGACCTCACAGTGAAATGCTGAATACAACAGGCGTAGTAGACCTTACAGTGAAATGCTGAATACAGCAGGTGTAGTAGACCTTACAGTGAAATGCTGAATACAACAGGTGTAGTAGACCTGACAGTGAAATGCTGAATACAACAGGTGTAGTAGACCTCACAGTGAAATGCTGAATACAACAGGTGTAGTAGACCTTACAGTGAAATGCTGAATACAACAGGTGTAGTAGACCTCACAGTGAAATGCTGAATACAACAGGTGTAGTAGTCCTCACAGTGAAATGCTGAATACAACAGGTGTAGGTAGACCTTACAGTGAAATGCTGAATAAAACAGGTGTAGTAGACCTTACAGTGAAATGCTGAGTACAACAGGTGTAGTAGACCTCACAGTGAAATGCTGAATACAACAGGTGTAGTAGACCTTACAGTGAAATGCTGAATACAACAGGTGTAGTAGACCTTACATTGAAATGCAGAATACAACAGGTGTAGTAGACCTCACAGTGAAATGCAGAATACAACAGGTGTAGTAGACCTTACAGTGAAATGCTGAATACAACAGGTGTAGTAGACCTTACAGTGAAATGCTGAATACAACAGGTGTAGTAGACCTTACAGTGAAATGCTGAATACAACAGGTGTAGTAGACCTTACAGTGAAATGCTGAATACAACAGGTGTAGTAGACCTTACAGTGAAATGCTGAATACAACAGGTGTAGTAGACCTGACAGTGAAATGCGCCGAATACAACAGGTGTAGTAGACCTTACAGT
Source organism: Oncorhynchus mykiss (assembly GCF_057628025.1). Classification (NCBI taxonomy): domain Eukaryota; kingdom Metazoa; phylum Chordata; class Actinopteri; order Salmoniformes; family Salmonidae; genus Oncorhynchus; species Oncorhynchus mykiss. Next base: position 91,210,966 of record NC_143025.1, read on the forward strand.
GAAATGCTGAATACAACAGGTGTCGTAGACCTTACAGTGAAATGCTGAATACAACAGGTGTAGTAGACCTTACAGTGAAATGCTGAATACAACAGGTGTAGTAGACCTTACAGTGAAATGCTGAATACAACAGGTGTAGTAGTCCTTACAGTGAAATGCTGAATACAACAGGTGTAGTAGACCTCACAGTGAAATGCTGAATACAACAGGTGTAGTAGACCTTACAGTGAAATGCTGAATACAACAGGTGTAGTAGACCTCACAGTGAAATGCTGAATACAACAGGTGTAGTAGACCTTACAGTGAAATGCTGAATACAACAGGTGTAGTAGTCCTTACAGTGAAATGCTGAATACAACAGGTGTAGTAGACCTCACAGTGAAATGCCGAATACAACAGGTGTAGTAGACCTGACAGTGAAATGCTGAATACAACAGGTGTAGTAGACCTTACAGTGAAATGCTGAATACAACAGGTGTAGTAGACCTTACAGTGAAATGCAGAATACAACAGGTGTAGTAGACCTTACAGTGAAATGCTGAATACAACAGGTGTAGTAGACCTTACAGTGAAATGCTGAATACAACAGGTGTAGTAGACCTTACAGTGAAATGCTGAATACAACAGGTGTCGTAGACCTTACAGTGAAATGCTGAATACAACAGGTGTAGTAGACCTTACAGTGAAATGCTGAATACAACAGGTGTAGTAGACCTCACAGTGAAATGCTGAATACAACAGGTGTAGTAGTCCTTACAGTGAAATGCTGAATACAACAGGTGTAGTAGACCTTACAGTGAAATGCTGAATACAACAGGTGTAGTAGACCTTACAGTGAAATGCTGAATACAACAGGTGTAGTAGACCTTACAGTGAAATGCTGAATACAACAGGTGTAGTAGACCTTACAGTGAAATGCTGAATACAACAGGTGTAGTAGACCTTACAGTGAAATGCAGAATACAACAGGTGTAGTAGACCTCACAGTGAAATGCTGAATACAACAGGTGTAGTAGACCTTACAGTGAAATGCTGAATATAACAGGTGTAGTAGACCTTACAGTGAAATGCTGAATACAACAGGTGTAGTAGACCTTACAGTGAAATGCCAAATACAACAGGTGTAGTAGACCTTACAGTGAAATGCTGAATACAACAGGTGTAGTAGACCTTACAGTGAAATGCTGAATACAACAGGTGTAGTAGACCTCACAGTGAAATGCTGAATACAACAGGTGTAGTAGACCTCACAGTGAAATGCTGAATACTACAGGTGTAGTAGACCTTACAGTGAAATGCTGAATACAACAGGTGTAGTAGACCTCACAGTGAAATGCTGAATACAACAGGTGTAGTAGACCTCACAGTGAAATGCTGAATACAACAGGTGTAGTAGACCTCACAGTGAAATGCTGAATACAACAGGTGTAGTAGACCTTACAGTGAAATGCTGAATACAACAGGTGTAGTAGACCTTACAGTGAAATGCTGAATACAACAGGTGTAGTAGACCTTACAGTGAAATGCTGAATACAACAGGTGTAGTAGACCTTACAGTGAAATACTGAATACAACAGGTGTAGTAGTCCTTACAGTGAAATGCTTACTTATGAGCCCTGAACCAACAATGCAGTTTTAAGAAAATACATTTAAAAAAGTAAGACATAAGAAAAACAAATAATTAAAGAGCAGCAGTAAATAACAATAGCGGGGCGAAATACAGGGGGTACAGAGTCAATGTGGAAGCTATATACAGGGGGTACCGGTACAGAGTCAATGTGGAGGCTATATACAGGGGGTACCGGTACAGAGTCAATGTGGAGGCTATATACAGGGTGTACCGGTGCAGAGTCAATCTGTCAATATGCGGGGGCACCGTTGTCGAGGTAATTGTGGTAATTATGTTCATACAGGTAGGGTTATTTAAGTGGCTATGCATAGATAATAACAGAGAGTAGCAGGAGCATGGGGGGGTGCAAATAGTCTGGGTAGTCATTTGATTAGCTGTGCAGGAGTCTTATGGCTTGGGGATAGAAGCTGTTTAGACGCCTCTTGGACCTAGACTTGGCGCTTGCCGTGCAGTAGCAGAGAGATCAGTCTCTGACTAGGGTGGGATGGAGTCTTTGACAATTTTTAGGACCTTCCTCTGACACCGCTGGTATGGAGGTCCTGGATGGCAGGAAGCTTGAACCCGGGGATGTACTGGGCCATACGCACTACCCTCTGTAGTGCCTTGCGGTCGGAGGCCAAGCAGTTGCCATACCAGGCAGTGATGCAACCCGTCAGGATGCTCTCGATGGTGCAGCTGTAAAACCTTTTGAGCATCTAATGACCCATTTCAGTCTCCTGAGGGGGAATACGTTTTGTCGTGCCCTCTTCATGACTGTCTTGGTGTGCTTGGACCATGTTACTTTGTTGGTGATGTTGATGCCAAGGAACTTGAAGCTCTCAAACTGCTCCAGAACAGCCCACTCGATGAGAATGGGGGCGTGTTTGGTCCTCCTTTTTCTGTAGTCCACAATCATCTCCTTACTCTTTATCACGGTTAGGGAGAGGTTGTTGTCCTGGCACCACACGGTAAGGTCTCTGACCACCTCTCTAAAGGCTGTCTCATCGTTGTCGGTGATCAGGCCTACCACTGTTGTGTCATCAGCAAACTTAATGATGGAGTTGGAGATGGTGTTAGAGCCCCCGTGTTGAGGTTCAGCGTGCAGACGTAGTTACCTACCCTTATCACCTGGGGGCGGCCCGTCAGGAAGTCTAGGATCCAGTGGCAGAGGGAGGTGTTTAGTCCCAGGGTCCTTAGCTTAGTGATGAGCTAAGGGCACTATGGTGTTGAACACTGAGCTGTAGTCAATGAATAGAGATTGCATCATCTGTGGATCTGTTGGTGTGGTATGCAAATTGGAGTGGGTCTAGGGTTTCAGGGATAATGCTGTTGATGTGAGCCATGACCAGCCTTTCAAAGCATTTCATGGCTACAGATGTGAGTGCTAGTGGTCAGTAGTCATTTAGGCAGGTTACCTTAGTGTTCTTGGTAAGTTTGTGAATGTTGACCTGTTTAAAGTTCTTACTCACATTGGCTGCGGAGAGCGTGATCACACAGTAATCCAAAACAGCTGATGCTCTCATGCATGTTTCAGTGTTACTTGCCTCGAAGCGAGCATAGAAGTTATTTAGCTCATCTGGTAGGCTCGTGTCACTGGGCAGCTCTCGGCAGTGCTTCCTTTTGTAGTCTGTAATAGTTTGAAAGCCCTGCCACATCCGACGAGCGCCAGAGCCGGTGTAGTACGATTCAATCTTCGTCCTGTATTGATGCTTTGGCTGTTTGATGGTTCGTCGGAGGGCATAGCGGGAGTCATTATAAGCTTCCGCGTTAGAGTCCCGCTCCTTGAAAGTGGCATCTCTACCCTTTAGCTCAGTGTGAATGTTCCCAGAACCCATGGCTTCTGTTTGGGGTATGTACGTACAGCCACTGTGGGGATGATGTCTTCGATGCACTTATTGATAAAGCCAGTGACTGATGTGGTGTACTCCTTAATGCCATCAGAAGAATCCTGGAACATGTTCCAGTCTGTGATAGCAAAACAGTCCTGTAGTTTAGCATCTGCTTCATCTGACCACTTTTTTTGTAGACCGAGTCACTGGTGCCTCCTGCTTTAAATTTTTGCTTATCATTTTTTCCCTCTGGTTGCACATTTAACATGCTGATAGAAATTCGGTAAAACTGACTTAAGTTTCCCTGGATTAAAGTCAGCGGCCACTAGGAGCACCGCCTCTGGGTGAGCGTTTTGCTGTTTGCTTATGGCGGAATACAGCTAATTTAGTGTGGTTTCAGTGCCAACCTCGCTCTGCAGTGGTATGTTGACAACTATGAAAAATACAGATGAAAACTCTCTAGGTAGGTAGTGTGGTCTACAGCTTATCATGACATACTACTCTACCTCAGGCGAGCAAAACTTTGAAACTTCCTTAGATATCATGCACCAGCCGTCTCTTACCAGAGGCTGCTGTTCTGTCTTGCCGATAGAGTGTAATAACCCGCCAGCTGTATGTTCTTGATGTCGTCGTTCAGGCACTACTCGGTGAAACATTAGATATTACAGTTTTTAATGTCCCGTTGGTAGGATAAAAATGTGCTTTCAGTTGGTCCCATTTCTTTTCCAGCGATTGAACATTAGCTAGCAGAATGGAGGGCAAGGGAAGATTCACCAGCGAATCAGGGGGATCGGGGCCTGGTCATGTAGTATTATATTATATTATACCCATAGTATTTCCCTCGCGTCCGACTCATTGAAGAATAACTCCTTGTCCAATTTGATGGGAGTAATACCATTCTGATGTCCAGAAGCTCTTTTGTGTCATAAGAGACGGTAGCAGCAACATTATGTACAAAACGAGTTACGAACAACGCGAAAAAACAAACAAAATAGCATGATTGGTTGAGAGCCGATGTCACGACTTCCACCGAAGGTGGCTCCTCTTCCTGTTCGGGCGGCGCTCGGCGGTCGTCGTCGCCGGTCTACTAGCTGCTACCGATCCCTTTTCTTTTTTCGTTTAGTTTTGTCTGTCTTGTTGTTCACCTAGTTTGTCTAGTTTAGGAATTAGTGGGGTGTTTAATCTCGCCCTAACCCTCTAGGTTTTGTGCGGGATTGTTTGTGTAGCTGTGACTTGTTTGGGTAGTGTTTTTGCTGGACTGCGTTCCTGTTGTTCAGTGGCTACTGTTGTGGTCCTGTGCCTGTTCTTGATGGACTTGTAGATAAACGGCCTTCTTGTGTCACGATGGTCGTCAGGGTGGAAACGACCGGACCAAGGTGCAGCGTGGTGAGCGTACATTTCTTTTTATTTATAAATGTCGTCAACAAAACAAAGAATAAGGAAAACGACCGTGACGCTGACTTCGGCTATACAGGCCACTAACAAAGACAACTACCCACAACTAAGGTAGCAAAGCAGGCTGCCTAAGTATGATTCCCAATCAGAGACAACGATAGACAGCTGTCCCTGATTGAGAACCATACCCGGGCCAAAACATAGAAACAGAAAACATAGAATGCCCACCCCAAATCACACCGTGACCTAACCAAATAGAGAAATAAAACGTCTCTCTAAGGTCAGGGCGTGACATCTTGCAATTCGCTCTCTCCTGTGCCTGACTCCACACCCACCTCTCCTAGGGAGAACCTGACAGCCGATAAGATGGCTGAAATACAGAAATAGGTTCTGATAGTAGTGTTTAAATATGTCACTTTAGTGTGATCTTGGGTGTCACTAAGTTAGATTAATTTGATGTGTGTGTGTGTGTCTCATTTGTATGCCGAGTTTCATTTTGAGCAGGGAGAACATGATTTTGATTGCTATGTTTCATTTTGCAAGATGTCTGTAGGGTTTAGGGAAATTGGCTAACTTTTTTTGTGTTTTGTGTTTAGAGGTTTGAGTACCTGAGAAATAGTTTCAGCAAACGTGTGTTAACCAATTGGGAAAAACTGTAAGAGAAGGTTCCTGTTCTGTCTGTAAAGCAGAGCATTAAGAACTTGGTACCTGTTCTGTCTGTAAAGCAGAGCATTAAGAACTTGGTACCTGTTCTGTCTGTAAAGCAGAGCAGTAAGAACATGGTACCTGTTCTGTCTGTAAAGCAGAGCATTATAACAACATGGTTCCTGTTCTGTCTGTAAAGCAGAGCAGTAAGAACATGGTACCTGTTCTGTCTGTAAAGCAGAGCATTATAACAACATGGTTCCTGTTCTGTCTGTAAAGCAGAGCATTAAGAACATGGTTCCTGTTCTGTCTGTAAAGCAGAGCATTATAAGAACATGGTTCCTGTTCTGTCTGTAAAGCAGAGCATTATAAGAACATGGTTCCTGTTCTGTCTGTAAAGCAGAGCATTAACAACATGGTTCCTGTTCTGTCTGTAAAGCAGAGCATTATAAGAACATGGTACCTGTTCTGTCTGTAAAGCAGAGCATTAACAACATGGTACCTGTTCTGTCTGTAAAGCAGAGCATTAACAACATGGTTCCTGTTCTGTCTGTAAAGCAGAGCATTATAAGAACATGGTACCTGTTCTGTCTGTAAAGCAGAGCATTAACAACATGGTACCTGTTCTGTCTGTAAAGCAGAGCATTAACAACATGGTTCCTGTTCTGTCTGTAAAGCAGAGCATTAAGAACATGGTACCTGTTCTGTCTGTAAAGCAGAGCATTAAGATCATGGTACCTGTTCTGTCTGTAAAGCAGAGCATTAAGAACATGGTTCCTGTTCTGTCTGTAAAGCAGAGCATTAAGAACATGGTTCCTGTTCTGTCTGTAAAGCAGAGCATTAAGAACATGGTTCCTGTTCTGTCTGTAAAGCAGAGCATTAAGAACATGGTTCCTGTTCTGTCTGTAAAGCAGAGCATTAAGAACATGGTTCCTGTTCTGTCTGTAAAGCAGAGCATTAAGAACTTGGTACCTGTTCTGTCTGTAAAGCAGAGCATTATAAGACCATGGTCCCTGTTCTGTCTGTAAAACAGAGCATTAAGAACATGGTTCCTGTTCTGTCTGTAAAGCAGAGCATTATAAGAACATGGTTCCTGTTCTGTCTGTAAAGCAGAGCATTATAAGAACATGGTACCTGTTCTGTCTGTAAAGCAGAGCATTATAAGAACATGGTACCTGTTCTGTCTGTAAAGCAGAGCATTATAAGAACATGGTTCCTGTTCTGTCTGTAAAGCAGAGCATTAAGAACATGGTTCCTGTTCTGTCTGTAAAGCAGAGCATTAAGAACATGGTTCCTGTTCTGTCTGTAAAGCAGAGCATTATAAGAACGTGGTACCTGTTCTGTCTGTAAAGCAGAGCATTAAGAACATGGTTCCTGTTCTGTCTGTAAAGCAGAGCATTATAATAACATGGTACCTGTTCTGTCTGTAAAGCAGAGCATTAAGAACATGGTTCCTGTTCTGTCTGTAAAGCAGAGTTTTATAAGATCATGGTACCTGTTCTGTCTGTAAAGCAGAGCATTAAGAACATGGTACCTGTTCTGTCTGTAAAGCAGAGCATTAAGATCATGGTACCTGTTCTGTCTGTAAAGCAGAGCATTATAAGAACATGGTACCTGTTCTGTCTGTAAAGCAGAGCATTAAGAACATGGTTCCTGTTCTGTCTGTAAAGCAGAGCATTATAAGAACATGGTTCCTGTTCTGTCTGTAAAGCAGAGCATTATAAGAACATGGTTCCTGTTCTGTCTGTAAAGCAGAGCATTAAGAACATGGTACCTGTTCTGTCTGTAAAACAGATTATTATAAGATCATGGTACCTGTTCTGTCTGTAAAGCAGAGCATTAAGAACATGGTTCCTGTTCTGTCTGTAAAGCAGAGCATTAAGATCATGGTACCTGTTCTGTCTGTAAAGCAGAGCATTATAAGATCATGGTACCTTGGACTACAGAGAGATTGAATTACAGAATGAGTTCAAACAGATGTTGTATTATGTTTAAGCACTCAGCCCTCTCGTGTAGGGTCCACCTGGATAGACCTCAACTGCATCCAGAACGGCACCCTATTCCCTATACAGTGCACCGGTCAAAAGTAGTGCACTATAAAGGAAAATAGGGTGCCATTTGTGACCAACGCCTTGGTTGCACCTGAACAGAGAGACCCCGCCCCTCAACAGGTGTAGGTGTACATCAGACAGAAACCTCTGTCATTCAATCTAGGTAATGTTGCTATGACGACAAACTCTGTCTCTCTGGCAGCAGCCGTGTGTCTGGTTTCAGTCTAAAGAGACGAGAATGAGATGAGGCCCAGCAAGGTCACAGCTGATTGGCTGACAAACACCAAGGTCACAGCTGATTGGCTGACAAACAATTTGATCACCCTGTTGCAGGAGAACTTGAGTTTTAAAAAGTATTCTAAAGTTTGTAAATTCCTTTTTAAAATGTCAAACTTGATTCGCCTTAAAGAGAAATATATCAACCCCTCCCCAAAAAAATCCATTAATTATAATACACATAATAATAATTCACATGTCCTGTTGCTGCGGGATAATTTTCCTGCTGTGTGAAATTGGTTCAAATGATGATACACCATCTGTAGGTTTTCCTGCTTTGTAGACTACAGTGAAATAAATAACCAGAAGAACTGATCAAACAGTGAAACAAAGTAACTTCCCAGTTTAAATCAAGACCCAAGACTCAAATTAAATGAAAGGAAAAAATGAAACTCACCCAAGTCCTGCGACTATTCACAGCTATAAACTTTCCACTTCCAGGTTTCACCGTCAAGTGAAATTATTTTAAAAGGGATCCTGGGTTATCAAACACAGGCACAGAGCGCAAATACCCAACTTATTTTCCTTACTTCATTCTTTCTACTCAAAGAAGAAAGAAAAAAACCACACACACTTCCTCACACACACACTTAATGGTTGGCTAGATAGCGTGGTCGGTCGCCGGTCTGTGAGTGTGCCCCTGTCTGGGTCTGGGAAAGGGAGGAAATGTTTGGAGAAAGAGCTGAAACTCAATGATTTCTTTCTATGCGGTGGAAAGTCTAGTAATCTAGTTGACATCTGATGGGGGGGACAGGTGAGAGTGGGAGAGAGAGAGAGAGAGAGAGAGAGAGAGGGGAAGGAGAGAGAGAGAGAGAGGGAGGGAGAGCGAGAGAGAGAGAGAGAGGGAGGGAGAGCGAGAGAGAGCGAGAGAGGGAGAGTGCGAGACCGAGAGGAAGGGAGGGAAGGGAGGGAGCGGGGTGAAGGGAGAGAGAGAGAGAGAGAGAGAGAGAGAGAAAGAAAGAAAGTAAGGGAGGGAGGGAGAGAGGGAGAGAGGGAGAGAGAGAGAGTGAGAGAGAGAGAGAGAGAGAGAGAGAGAGAGGGGAAGGAGAGAGAGAGAGAGAGCGAGAGAGGAAGAGTGCGAGATCGAGAGGAAGTGAGGGAAGGGAGGGAGAGGGGTGAAGGGAGAGAGGGAGAGAGAGAGCGAGAGAGAGGGGAAGGATAGAAGGGAAGGAGAGAGGGAGAGAGAGGGAGAGAGAGAGAGAGAGAGAGAGAGAGAGAGAGAGAGAGAGAGAGATCGAGAGGAAGGGAGGGAAGGGAGGGAAGGGAGGGAGAGGTGTGAAGGGAGAGGGAGAGAGAGGGGGAGAGAGAGAGAGAGCGAGAGAGAGAGAGGGGAAGGAGAGAGAGAGAGAGAGAGAAAGAGAGAGAGGAAGGGAGGGAGGGAGATTTAGAAAGGGAAAGGGGAAACTCTTGTTAATACACAGCCAGCTGGATATCCGTTCCCCATACCTTAGTGAGATAGGCACGTGAAAAGAATTAGTGAGGACCGTAATATGTGAAAAAAAGCACGTCTTATTATTATTAGTGTATGTATATTTTAAAGTAATAATAAAATCCATTTACACCTGACAAGTATGTGGAAACTGGCCTGTGAGACAGAGGTACACAATGTATAGGAAAGACAGCCATCTGTGCAATGCATTAGTATTTTTTAGAGAGAAGAGAGGAACACAGTTATGTGAGAAGGCTGTGGTTTTATAATATCTTTATAGGAAATCAAAAGATAAAAATACACACTTTCAAAGAGGACCCATTTCTATCTATCCAGGAAAAGCATGGATAATGTGGGATAATTGCTGCCATTTTGGGGAAATGTATTCTTTGGAACATTAACTACCGGAGAGGAATGAAAGGGTGGAGGAATGGAGGGATGGAGGGATGGAGGAATGGAGGGGTGGAGTGATGGAGGGATGGAGGGATGGAGGAATGGAGGGATGGAGTGATGGAGGAGTGGAGGGATGGAGGGATGGAGGGATGGAGGAATGGAGGGATGGAGGAATGGAGGGATGGAGGAATGGAGGAATGGAGGGATGGAGGGGTGGAGGGATGGAGGGATGGAGGGATGGAGGACTGGAGGGATGGCGGAATGGAGGGATGGAGGAATGGAGGAATGGAGGGATGGAGGGGTGGAGGGATGGAGGGATGGAGGGATGGAGGACTGGAGGGGTGGAGGAATGGAGGGGTGGAGGGATGGAGGAGTGGAGGAATGGAGGGGTGGAGGAGTGGAGGGGTGGAGGGATGGAGGGATGGAGGAATGGAGGGATGGAGGAATGGAGGGATGGAGGGATGGAGGAATGGAGGGATGGAGGGATGGAGGAATGGAGGGATGGAGGAATGGAGGGATGGAGGGGTGGAGGGATGGAGGGATGGAGGGATGGAGGACTGGAGGGATGGAGGAATGGAGGGGTGGAGGGATGGAGGGATGGAGGAATGGAGGGATGGAGGGGTGGAGGAATGGAGGGATGGAGGGATGGAGGAATGGAGGGGTGGAGTGATGGAGGGATTGAGGGATGGAGGAATGGAGGGATGGAGTGATGGAGGAGTGGAGGGATGGAGGGATGGAGGGATGGAGGAATGGAGGGATGGAGGAATGGAGGGATGGAGGAATGGAGGAATGGAGGGATGGAGGGGTGGAGGGATGGAGGGATGGAGGGATGGAGGACTGGAGGGATGGAGGAATGGAGGGATGGAGGAATGGAGGAATGGAGGGATGGAGGGGTGGAGGGATGGAGGGATGGAGGGATGGAGGACTGGAGGGATGGAGGAATGGAGGGGTGGAGGGATGGAGGAGTGGAGGAATGGAGGGGTGGAGGAGTGGAGGGGTGGAGGGATGGAGGGATGGAGGAATGGAGGGATGGAGGAATGGAGGGATGGAGGGATAGAGGAATGGAGGGATGGAGAGATGGAGGAATGGAGGGATGGAGGAATGGAGGGATGGAGGGGTGGAGGGATGGAGGGATGGAGGAATGGAGGACTGGAGGGATGGAGGAATGGAGGGGTGGAGGGATGGAGGGATGGAGGAATGGAGGGATGGAGGGGTGGAGGAATGGAGGGGTGGAGGAGTGGAGGAATGGAGGAATGGAGGGATGGAGGAATGGCGGGATGGAGGGGTGGAGGGATGGAGGGATGGAGGGATGGAGGACTGTAGGGATGGAGGAATGGAGGGGTGGAGGGATGGAGGAATGGAGGAGTGGAGGGGTGGAGGAGTGGAGGGGTGGAGGAATGGAGGGGTGGATGAATGGAGGGGTGGAGGAATGGAGGGGTGGAGGAGTGGAGGGGTGGAGGAGTGGAGGGATAGAAGGGTGGAGGGGTGGAGGGATGGAGGGATGGAGGGATGGAGGGGTGGAGGACTGGAGGGGTGGAAGAGTGGAGGGTCATAGGTATGAGGAATAGTACAGATGTAGGATATTAATTTGATCACCCTGTTGCAGGAGAACCTACTGTAAATGTACTGTAAAATGTACTGTAAAACTTGTAGTTTATTTGAGGCTTAAAATGGCTTTGTAATTTCCACTTGATTTTCCTTTGCAAAAAAGTATCTACATACTAGTGTATCTATATCATAGTGTATAGTGTATCTATATCATAGCATATCTATATCATATCTTATCTATACTTATCTATACCATTGTGTATCTTGTGTATCTTGTGTATCTTGTGTATCATTGTGTTCATTGCCTGCAAACTGGCTCAAATTAAGATCCGACATCTGTGTTATACGTCTTTCTCTGAGACCAGGTTACTTGTTGCGTCATACCAACAACGGATAATTACGGGGATCATTAACAGTGGCTGTTAGGAGAACTAACGACAAAGGTTAGGAGAATTTACATAGCAGGTGAATAGGGTTAAGGTTGGAATAAGGATTAGGGTTAAATTCTACAGTTGTCCCCGATGCGATTCGAGAACGCAACCTTTGGATTTTTTATTATTATAATTTTTTTAACCTTTATTTAACTAGGCAAGTCAGTTAAGAACAAATTCTTATTTTCAATGACAGCCTAGTAACAGCAGGTTAAAGACAGATTTGTACCTTGTCAGCTCGGAGATTTGAACTTGCAACCTTCCGGTTACTAGTCCAACGCTCTAACCACTAGGCTACCCTAACGCCCCAAGTATTGCTATAAGGTTGCGGAGTACTTCCACGACCAACCACCCTCTTTTTGTTTCTGTCTAAAGTGAATAGACATTAGTAGATGGCATACGTCCAGCCCATACATCTCCTGAATACGTAAAGTATGTCCCGAATGGGTCGGAGGCCAGGCTGAAACACAACCTCCCGCTCCATTAGGTACATGAGGACCAGATGGGATATGCCAGGGCTGACAGTGGAACGAGCCCTGAGCCATGTTTAGTCTACATCGCTACAGGCTAAGAGCAATGTGCTTCATCACACACACACACACACACACACACACTACATCACATACGACCAGGAAGGACTCGGAATACACAGTAGAGTGTAATTTTTTAATCTTAATAGTGTCTTACAGTTGGCAATGAAAACACATCTCTTTTTTTAGTGTATCAATACCATAGTGTAACTATATCATAGTGTATAGTGTAACTATATCATAGTGTATAGTGTAACTATATCATAGTGTATATTGTATCTATTCCATAGTGTATCTATATCATAGTGTATCCATACCATAGTGTATCTTTATCATAGGGTATAGTGTATCTACATCATAGTGTATCTATACCATAGTGTATCTATATCACAGTGTATCGATACCATAGTGTATCTTTATCATAGGGTATAGTGTATCTACATCATAGTGTATCTATATCATAGCATATCTATATAATAGTGTATCTATATCATAGTGTATAGTGTATCTATATCATAGTGTATAGTGTATCTATATCATAGTGTATAGTGTATCTATATCATAGCATATCTATATCATAGTGTATATTGTATCTATATCATAGTGTATCTATATCATAGTGTATATTGTATCTATATCATTGTGTATCTATATCATATCTTATAGTGTATCGATATCATAGTGTGTAGTGTATCTATATCATAGCATATCTATATCATAGTGTATAGTGTATCTATATCATAGCATATCTATATCATAGTGTATATTGTATCTATATCATAGTGTATCTATATCATAGTGTATAGTGTATCTATATCATAGTGTATAGTGTATCTATATCATAGTGTATCTATATCATAGTGTAGGAGAGAGGGAGACTTTGCAGACAGAGTTCAGTGTGTCAAATCGGAGGGCATGCTGTCCGGTCCTCTGGCAGTCTCTATGGGTGTGCCACAGGGTTCAATTCTCGGGCCGACTCTTTTCTCTGTATACATCAATGATGTTGCTCTTGCTGCGGGCGATTCCCTGATCCACCTCTACGCAGACGACACCATTCTATATACTTTCGGCCCGTCATTGGACACTGTGCTATCTAACCTCCAAACAAGCTTCAATGCCATACAACACTCCTTCCGTGGCCTCCGACTGCTCTTAAACGCTAGTAAAACCAAATGCATGCTTTTCAACCGATCGCTGCCTGCACCCGCATACCCGCCTAGCATCACCACCCTGGATGGTTCCGACCTAGAATATGTGGACATCTATAAGTACCTAGGTGTCTGGCTAGACTGCAAACTCTCCTTCCAGACTCATATCAAACATCTCCAATCGAAAATCAAATCAAGAGTCGGCTTTCTATTCCGCAACAAAGCCTCCTTCACTCACGCCGCCAAGCTTACCCTAGTAAAACTGACTATCCTACCGATCCTCGACTTCGGCGATGTCATCTACAAAATGGCTTCCAACACTCTACTCAGCAAACTGGATGCAGTCTATCACAGTGCCATCCGTTTTGTCACTAAAGCACCTTATACCACCCACCACTGCGACTTGTATGCTCTAGTCGGCTGGCCCTCGCTACATATTCGTCGCCAGACCCACTGGCTCCAGGTCATCTACAAGTCCATGCTAGGTAAAGCTCCGCCTTATCTCAGCTCACTGGTCACGATGGCAACACCCATCCGTAGCACGCGCTCCAGCAGGTGTATCTCACTGATCATCCCTAAAGCCAACACCTCATTTGGCCGCCTTTCGTTCCAGTACTCTGCTGCCTGTGACTGGAACGAATTGCAAAAATCGCTGAAGTTGGAGACTTTTATCTCCCTCACCAACTTCAAACATCAGCTATCTGAGCAGCTAACCGATCGCTGCAGCTGTACATAGTCTATTGGTAAATAGCCCACCCATTTTCACCTACCTCATCCCAATACTGTTTTTATTTATTTACTTTTCTGCTCTTTTGCACACCAATATCTCTAACCGGACATGACCATCTGATCATTTATCACTCCAGTGTTAATCTGCAAAATTTTAATTATTCGCCTACCTCATGCCTTTTGCACACATTGTATATAGACTCCCCCTTTGTTTTCTACTGTGTTATTGACTTGTTAATTGTTTACTCCATGTGTAACTCTGTGTTGTCTGCTCATACTGCTATGCTTTATCATGGCCAGGTCGCAGTTGCAAATGAGAACTTGTTCTCAACTAGCCTACCTGGTTAAATAAAGGTGAAATAAAAAAATAAAAAAACAATAGTGAATCTATATCATAGTGTATATTGTATCTATATCATAGTGTTCCTATATCATAGTGTATAGTGTATCTATATCATAGTGTATCTATATCATAGTGTATAGTGTATCTATATCATAGTGTAGCTTTATCATAGTGTATCTATATCATAGTGTATCTATACCATAGTGTATAGTGTATCTATATCATAGTGTATAGTGTATCTATATCATAGTGTATCTATATCATAGTGTATAGTGTATCTATATCATAGTGTAGCTTTATCATAGTGTATCTATATCATAGTGTAGCTTTATCATAGTGTATCTATATCATAGTGTATCTATACCATAGTGTATAGTGTATCTATATCATAGTGTATAGTGTATCTATATCATAGTGTTTCTATTCCATAGTGTATAGTGTATCTATATCATTGTGTATCTATATCATAGTGTATAGTGTATCTATATCATAGTGTATAGTGTATCTATATCATAGCATATCTATATCATAGTGTATATTGTATCTATATCATAGTGTATATTGTATCTATATCATAGTGTATATTGTATCTATATCATTGTGTATCTATATCATATCTTATAGTGTATCTATACCATTGTGTATCTATATCATATCTTATAGAGTGTCTATATCATAGTGTATCTATATCATAATGTATAGTGTATCTATATCATAGTGTAGCTTTATCATAGTGTATCTATATCATAGTGTTCCTATATCATAGTGTATAGTGTATCTATATCATAGAGTATATATACAATAGTGTATGTTTATCATAGTGTATAGTGTATCTATATCATAGTGTATAGTGTATCTATATCATAGTGTATAGTGTATCTATATCATAGTGTATAGTGTATCTATATCATAGTGTATAGTGTATCTATATCATAGTGTATAGTGTATCTATATCATAGTGTATAGTGTATCTATATCATAGTGTATAGTGTATCTATATCATAGTGTATAGTGTATCTATATCATAGTGTATAGTGTATCTATATCATAGTGTATAGTGTATCTATATCATAGTGTATAGTGTATCTATATCATAGCATATCTATATCATAGTGTATATTGTATCTATATCATAGTGTATCTATATCATAGTGTATATTGTATCTATATCATTGTGTATCTATATCATAGTGTGTAGTGTATCCATATCATAGTTTAGCTTTATCATAGTGTATCTATATCATAGTGTTCCTATATCATAGTGTATAGTGTGTCTATATCACAGTGTATCTATATCATAGTGTATAGTATATCTATATCATAGTGTATAGTGTATCTATATCATAGTGTATCTATACTATAGTGTTTATTATATATATATCATAGTGTAGCTTTATCATGGTGTATCTATATCATAGTGTATCTATATCATAGTGTATAGTGTATCTATATCATAGTGTATAGTGTATCTATATCATAGTGTATATTGTATCTATATCATGGTGTTCCTATATCATAGTGTATATTGTATCTATATCATAGTCTATCTATATCATAGTGTGTAGTGTATCCATATCATAGTGTAGCTTTATCATAGTGTATCTATATCATAGTGTTCCTATATCATAGTGTATAGTTTATCTATATCACAGTGTATCTATATCATAGTGTATAGTATATCTATATCATAGTGTATAGTGTATCTATATCATAGTGTAGCTTTATCATAGTGTATCTATATCATAGTGTATCTATACCATAGTGTATAGTGTATCTATATCATAGTGTATAGTGTATCTATATCATAGTGTATAGTGTATCTATATCATAGTGTATGTTTATCATAGTGTAACTATATTTAGTGCATTGTGTATCTATATCATATCTTATAGTGTATCTATATCATGGTGTATAGTGTATCTATATCATAGTGTATAGTATATCTATATCATAGTGTATAGTGTATCTATATCATAGTGTATCTATACTATAGTGTTTATTATATATATATCATAGTGTATCTATATCATAGTGTGTAGTGTATCCATATCATAGTGTAGCTTTATCATGGTGTATCTATATCATAGTGTATCTATATCATAGTGTATAGTGTATCTATATCATAGTGTATAGTGTAACTATATCATAGTGTATATTGTATCTATTCCATAGTGTATCTATATCATAGGGTATAGTGTATCTACATCATAGTGTATCTATACCATAGTGTATCTATATCACAGTGTATCGATACCATAGTGTATCTTTATCATAGGGTATAGTGTATCTACATCATAGTGTATCTATATCATAGCATATCTATATAATAGTGTATCTATATCATAGTGTATAGTGTATCTATATCATAGTGTATAGTGTATCTATATCATAGCATATCTATATATTAGTGTATATTGTATCTATATCATAGTGTATCTATATCATAGTGTATATTGTATCTATATCATTGTGTATCTATATCATATCTTATAGTGTATCGATATCATAGTGTATAGTGTATCGATATCATAGCATATCTATATCATAGTGTATAGTGTATCTATATCATAGCATATCTATATCATAGTGTATATTGTATCTATATCATAGTGTATCTATATCATAGTGTATAGTGTATCTATATCATAGTGTATAGTGTATCTATATCATAGTGTATCTATATCATAGTGTATAGTGAATCTATATCATAGTGTTCCTATATCATAGTGTATAGTGTATCTATATCATAGTGTATCTTTATCATAGTGTATAGTGTATCTATATCATAGTGTAGCTTTATCATAGTGTATCTATATCATAGTGTATCTATACCATAGTGTATAGTGTATCTATATCATAGTGTATAGTGTATCTATATCATAATGTTTCTATTCCATAGTGTATAGTGTATCTATATCATTGTGTATCTATATCATAGTGTATAGTGTATCTATATCATAGTGTATAGTGTATCTATATCATAGCATATCTATATCATAGTGTATATTGTATCTATATCATAGTGTATATTGTATCTATATCATAGTGTATATTGTATCTATATCATTGTGTATCTATATCATATCTTATAGTGTATCTATACCATTGTGTATCTATATCATATCTTATAGAGTGTCATAGTGTATAGTGTATCTATATCATAGTGTAGCTTTATCATAGTGTATCTATATCATAGTGTTCCTATATCATAGTGTATATTGTATCTATATCATAGTGTATCTATATCATAGTGTGTAGTGTATCCATATAATAGTGTAGCTTTATCATAGTGTACCTATATCATAGTGTATCTATATCATAGTATATAGTGTATCTATATCATAGAGTATATATACAATAGTGTTTGTTTATCATAGTGTATAGTGTATCTATATCATAGCATATCTATATCATAGTGTATATTGTATCTATATCATAGTGTATCTATATCATAGTGTGTAGTGTATCCATATCATAGTTTAGCTTTATCATAGTGTATCTATATCATAGTGTTCCTATATCATAGTGTATAGTGTGTCTATATCACAGTGTATCTATATCATAGTGTATAGTATATCTATATCATAGTGTATAGTGTATCTATATCATAGTGTATCTATACTATAGTGTTTATTATATATATATCATAGTGTATCTATATCATAGTGTGTAGTGTATCCATATCATAGTGTAGCTTTATCATGGTGTATCTATATCATAGTGTATCTATATCATAGTGTATAGTGTATCTATATCATAGTGTATAGTGTATCTATATCATAGTGTATAGTGTATCTATATCATAGTGTATATTGTATCTATATCATGGTGTTCCTATATCATAGTGTATATTGTATCTATATCATAGTGTATCTATATCATAGTGTGTAGTGTATCCATATCATAGTGTAGCTTTATCATAGTGTATCTATATCATAGTGTTCCTATATCATAGTGTATAGTGTATCTATATCACAGTGTATCTATATCATAGTGTATAGTATATCTATATCATAGTGTATAGTGTATCTATATCATAGTGTAGCTTTATCATAGTGTATCTATATCATAGTGTATCTATACCATAGTGTATAGTGTATCTATATCATAGTGTATAGTGTATCTATATCATAGTGTATAGTGTATCTATATCATAGTGTATGTTTATCATAGTGTATCTATATTTAGTGGATTGTGTATCTATATCATATCTTATAGTGTATCTATATCATAGTGTATAGTGTATCTATATCATAGTGTTTCTATACCATAGTGTATAGTGTATCTATACCATAGTGTATCTATATCATAGTGTATAGTGTATCTATATCATAGTTTATAGTGTATCTATATCATGGTGTATAGTGTATCTATACCATTGTGTATCTATATCATATCTTATAGTGTATCTAAACCATTGTGTATCTATATCACAGTATATAGTTTGTCCATATCATAGTGTACCTATATCATAGTGTATAGTGTATCTATATCATAGTGTAGCTTTATCATAGTGTATCTATATCATAGTGTTCCTATATCATAGTGTATATTGTATCTATATCATAGTGTATATTGTATCTATATCATAGTGTATCTATACTATAGTGTTTAGTATATATATATATATATATATATATATATATCATAGTGTATCTATATCATAGTGTGTAGTGTATCCATATCATAGTGTAGCTTTATCGTAGTGTATCTATATCATAGTGTATCTATATCATAGTATATAGTGTGTCTATATCATAGTGTATCTATATCATAGTGTATAGTATATCTATATCATAGTGTATAGTGTATCTATATCATAGTGTAGCTTTATCATGGTGTATCTATATCATAGTGTATCTATACCATAGTGTATAGTGTATCTATATAATAGTGTATAGTGTATCTATATCATAGTGTTCCTATATCATAGTGTATATTGTATCTATATCATAGTGTATCTATATCATAGTGTTTAGTGTATCCATATCATAGTGTAGCTTTATCATAGTGTATCTATATCATAGTGTATCTATATCATAGTATATAGTGTGTCTATATCAGAGTGTATTTATATCATAGTGTATAGTATATCTATATCATAGTGTATAGTATATCTATATCATAGTGTGTAGTGTATCTATATCATAGTGTAGCTTTATCATGGTGTATCTATATAATAGTGTATAGTGTATCTATATCATAGTGTATCTATACCATAGTGTATAGTGTATCTATATAATAGTGTATAGTGTATCTATATCATAGTGTTCCTATATCATAGTGTATATTGTATCTATATCATAGTGTATCTATATCATAGTGTTTAGTGTATCCATATCATAGTGTAGCTTTATCATAGTGTATCTATATCATAGTGTATCTATATCATAGTATATAGTGTGTCTATATCAGAGTGTATTTATATCATAGTGTATAGTATATCTATATCATAGTGTATAGTATATCTATATCATAGTGTGTAGTGTATCCATATCATAGTGTAGCTTTATCATGGTGTATCTATATCATAGTGTATCTATATCATAGTGTATAGTGTATCTATATCATAGTGTATAGTGTAACTATATCATAGTGTATAGTGTAACTATATCATAGTGTATATTGTATCTATTCCATAGTGTATCTATATCATAGGGTATAGTGTATCTACATCATAGTGTATCTATACCATAGTGTATCTATATCACAGTGTATCGATACCATAGTGTATCTTTATCATAGGGTATAGTGTATCTACATCATAGTGTATCTATATCATAGCATATCTATATAATAGTGTATCTATATCATAGTGTATAGTGTATCTATATCATAGTGTATAGTGTATCTATATCATAGCATATCTATATATTAGTGTATATTGTATCTATATCATAGTGTATCTATATCATAGTGTATATTGTATCTATATCATTGTGTATCTATATCATATCTTATAGTGTATCGATATCATAGTGTATAGTGTATCGATATCATAGCATATCTATATCATAGTGTATAGTGTATCTATATCATAGCATATCTATATCATAGTGTATATTGTATCTATATCATAGTGTATCTATATCATAGTGTATAGTGTATCTATATCATAGTGTATAGTGTATCTATATCATAGTGTATCTATATCATAGTGTATAGTGAATCTATATCATAGTGTTCCTATATCATAGTGTATAGTGTATCTATATCATAGTGTATCTTTATCATAGTGTATAGTGTATCTATATCATAGTGTAGCTTTATCATAGTGTATCTATATCATAGTGTATCTATACCATAGTGTATAGTGTATCTATATCATAGTGTATAGTGTATCTATATCATAATGTTTCTATTCCATAGTGTATAGTGTATCTATATCATTGTGTATCTATATCATAGTGTATAGTGTATCTATATCATAGTGTATAGTGTATCTATATCATAGCATATCTATATCATAGTGTATATTGTATCTATATCATAGTGTATATTGTATCTATATCATAGTGTATATTGTATCTATATCATTGTGTATCTATATCATATCTTATAGTGTATCTATACCATTGTGTATCTATATCATATCTTATAGAGTGTCATAGTGTATAGTGTATCTATATCATAGTGTAGCTTTATCATAGTGTATCTATATCATAGTGTTCCTATATCATAGTGTATATTGTATCTATATCATAGTGTATCTATATCATAGTGTGTAGTGTATCCATATCATAGTGTAGCTTTATCATAGTGTACCTATATCATAGTGTATCTATATCATAGTATATAGTGTATCTATATCATAGAGTATATATACAATAGTGTTTGTTTATCATAGTGTATAGTGTATCTATATCATAGCATATCTATATCATAGTGTATATTGTATCTATATCATAGTGTATCTATATCATAGTGTGTAGTGTATCCATATCATAGTTTAGCTTTATCATAGTGTATCTATATCATAGTGTTCCTATATCATAGTGTATAGTGTGTCTATATCACAGTGTATCTATATCATAGTGTATAGTATATCTATATCATAGTGTATAGTGTATCTATATCATAGTGTATCTATACTATAGTGTTTATTATATATATATCATAGTGTATCTATATCATAGTGTGTAGTGTATCCATATCATAGTGTAGCTTTATCATGGTGTATCTATATCATAGTGTATAGTGTATCTATATCATAGTGTATAGTGTATCTATATCATAGTGTATAGTGTATCTATATCATAGTGTATATTGTATCTATATCATGGTGTTCCTATATCATAGTGTATATTGTATCTATATCATAGTGTATCTATATCATAGTGTGTAGTGTATCCATATCATAGTGTAGCTTTATCATAGTGTATCTATATCATAGTGTTCCTATATCATAGTGTATAGTGTATCTATATCACAGTGTATCTATATCATAGTGTATAGTATATCTATATCATAGTGTATAGTGTATCTATATCATAGTGTAGCTTTATCATAGTGTATCTATATCATAGTGTATCTATACCATAGTGTATAGTGTATCTATATCATAGTGTATAGTGTATCTATATCATAGTGTATAGTGTATCTATATCATAGTGTATGTTTATCATAGTGTATCTATATTTAGTGGATTGTGTATCTATATCATATCTTATAGTGTATCTATATCATAGTGTATAGTGTATCTATATCATAGTGTTTCTATACCATAGTGTATAGTGTATCTATACCATAGTGTATCTATATCATAGTGTATAGTGTATCTATATCATAGTTTATAGTGTATCTATATCATGGTGTATAGTGTATCTATACCATTGTGTATCTATATCATATCTTATAGTGTATCTAAACCATTGTGTATCTATATCACAGTATATAGTTTGTCCATATCATAGTGTACCTATATCATAGTGTATAGTGTATCTATATCATAGTGTAGCTTTATCATAGTGTATCTATATCATAGTGTTCCTATATCATAGTGTATATTGTATCTATATCATAGTGTATATTGTATCTATATCATAGTGTATCTATACTATAGTGTTTAGTATATATATATATATATATATATCATAGTGTATCTATATCATAGTGTGTAGTGTATCCATATCATAGTGTAGCTTTATCGTAGTGTATCTATATCATAGTGTATCTATATCATAGTATATAGTGTGTCTATATCATAGTGTATCTATATCATAGTGTATAGTATATCTATATCATAGTGTATAGTGTATCTATATCATAGTGTAGCTTTATCATGGTGTATCTATATCATAGTGTATCTATACCATAGTGTATAGTGTATCTATATAATAGTGTATAGTGTATCTATATCATAGTGTTCCTATATCATAGTGTATATTGTATCTATATCATAGTGTATCTATATCATAGTGTTTAGTGTATCCATATCATAGTGTAGCTTTATCATAGTGTATCTATATCATAGTGTATCTATATCATAGTATATAGTGTGTCTATATCAGAGTGTATTTATATCATAGTGTATAGTATATCTATATCATAGTGTATAGTATATCTATATCATAGTGTGTAGTGTATCTATATCATAGTGTAGCTTTATCATGGTGTATCTATATAATAGTGTATAGTGTATCTATATCATAGTGTATCTATACCATAGTGTATAGTGTATCTATATCATAGTGTATAGTGTATCTATATCATAGTGTATAGTGTATCTATATCATAGTGTATCTATATCATAGTGTATAGTATATCTATATCATAGTGTATAGTGTATCTATATCATAGTGTATAGTGTATCTATATCATAGTGTATAGTGTATCTATATCATAGTGTATAGTGTATCTATATCATAGTGTATAGTGTATCTATATCATAGTGTATGTTTATCATAGTGTATCTATATTTAGTGTATTGTGTATCTATATCATAGTGTATCTATACCATAGTGTATAGTGTATCTATATCATAGTGTATATTGTATCTATATCATAGTGTATAGTGTATCTATATCATAGTGTATAGTATATCTATATCATAGTGTGTAGTGTATCTATATCATAGTGTAGCTTTATCATGGTGTATCTATATAATAGTGTATAGTGTATCTATATCATAGTGTATCTATACCATAGTGTATAGTGTATCTATATCATAGTGTATAGTGTATCTATATCATAGTGTATAGTGTATCTATATCATAGTGTATCTATATCATAGTGTATAGTATATCTATATCATAGTGTATAGTGTATCTATATCATAGTGTATAGTGTATCTATATCATAGTGTATAGTGTATCTATATCATAGTGTATAGTGTATCTATATCATAGTGTATAGTGTATCTATATCATAGTGTATGTTTATCATAGTGTATCTATATTTAGTGTATTGTGTATCTATATCATAGTGTATCTATACCATAGTGTATAGTGTATCTATATCATAGTGTATATTGTATCTATATCATAGTGTATAGTGTATCTATATCATAGTGTATGTTTATCATAGTGTATCTATATTTAGTGTATTGTGTATCTATATCATATCTTATAGTGTATCTATATCATAGTGTATAGTGTATCTATATCATAGTGTATAGTGTATCTATATCATAGTGTATAGTGTATCTATACCATTGTGTATCTATATCATATCTTATAGTGTTTCTATACCATTGTGTATCTATATCATATCTTATAGTGTATCTATACCATTGTGTATCTTTATCATAGTGTATAGTGTATCTATATCATATCTTATAGTGTATCTATACCATGGTGTATCTATATCATCTATATCATGTATCTATACCATGGTGTTCATACACAACCATAGAAGAAAGAGAATGATGAGATCCAGTGTCTCCCGTGAGATCTATGCTTATCGGTTCTGTTTTCCTAATCATGTTTGACAATAATCTCTTCAAAATGTCAAACTCTTCCTCCGACGTCAGACCTGTGTTATGTGTTCTGTTTTGACAGGAGACCCTCTGAGATTTCAACGATACGAAAAAATGATTTTGCAGAAAAGATCATTAGACCTGATAGAGAGAGAGAGCGAGCGAGAGAGAGAGCTAGAGAAAAGGAGAGAGATGTGACAAACACCATATTGAGACTCTGCCTACAGAATTCTGCAAAAATAGAGTTTGTGTACAATGTAAAACACCAAATAATGCACGCAGAGCAGAATTAGGCCGATACCCGCTAATTATCAAAATCCAGAAAAGAGCTGTTAAATTCTACAACCACCTACAAGGAAGCGATTCCCAAAACTTCCATAATTAAGCCGTCACCTACAGAGAAATTAACCTGGAGAAGAGCCCCTTCAACCAGCTGGTCATAGGGCTCTGTTCACAAATACAAACAAAACCCACAGAGTCCCAGGACAACACAAATTGACCCAACCAAAATCATGAGAAAACAAAAAGATAATTACTTGACACATTGGAAAGAACTTTAAAAAAACTGAGAAAATTAGAATGCTATTTGGCCCTAAACAGAGAGAGTACACAGCGGCAGAATACCTGACCACTGTGACTGACCCAAAATTAAGGAAATCATTAACTATGTACAGACTGAGTGAGCATAGCCTTGCTATTGAGAGGCGACAGGGAGCCTAGTGGTTAGAGCGTTGGGCCAGGAATCAAAAGGTTGCTAGATCCAATCAAGGCAGTTAACCTCCCGTTTTCTTTGGTAGGCCGTCCTTGTAAATAAGAATTTGTTCTTAACTGACTTGCCTAGATAAATAAAGGTTAATAAAAGTGTAATAAGAAAGGCTGCCAAATGTAATAAATGAAGAAAGAAAGGCGGCTCTGAAGAGATGACAGGCTATGTGCACACGAAGGTGAGGTGGAAACTGAGCTGCACTTCCTAACTTCCTGCCAAATGTTTGCCCATATTAGAGACACATATTTCCCTCAGGTTTACACAGACCCACAAATAATTTGAAAACAAATCCAATTTTGGTAAACTCCCATATCGATTGGGTTCAATACCACAGTGTGACATCACAGCAGCAAGATGTGTGACCTGTTGCCACAAGAAAAGGTCAACCAGTGAAGAACAAACACCATTGTAAATACAACCCATATTTATGCTTATTTATCTTACATTTTGTACTTTAACTGTTTAGACACCCTTACCACACTGTATATAAACATAATATGACATTTAAAATGTCTTCATTTCTTTGGAACTGTTGTGAGTGTAATGTTTACTGTTCATTTTTTATTTCACAATTTGTTTATTAT
Organism: Oncorhynchus mykiss; assembly: GCF_057628025.1. Taxonomy (NCBI): domain Eukaryota; kingdom Metazoa; phylum Chordata; class Actinopteri; order Salmoniformes; family Salmonidae; genus Oncorhynchus; species Oncorhynchus mykiss. The sequence continues at coordinate 91,236,588 of NC_143025.1, forward strand.
CTATTTCCCTAGCTTTGGCAATGTAAACACATGTTTCCCATGCCAATAAAGCCCCTTACATTGAAATGTAATTGAGAGAGAGAGAGAGAGAGAGAGAGAGAGAGAGAGAGAGAGAGAGAGAGAGAGAGAGAGAGAGAGAGAGAGAGAGAGAGAGAGAGAGCGAGAGAGAGCGAGAGAGAGACAGAGATGGTATAATATGTGCGAACTACATTCATGTACAGTGCCAAGAATTGACTTCAATAGACACCAAACGGAAGGAAATGGACTGAAACAAAGAGGAACTAACCTGGGCTAGTCCAATAAGAAATGCTCATTTTCTGTTGCAAGATGTTTGCAAATGTTTTTCTTTTGCATTCCCTAATGAACATGACCCTGGTCTGATCATGTCTGACCCTGGTCTGATCTGGTCTGACCCTGGTCTGATCTGGTCTGACCCTGGTCTGATCTGGTCTGACCCTGGTCTGATCTGGTCTGACCCTGGTCTGATCTGGTCTGACCCTGGTCTGATCTGGTCTGACCCTGGTCTGATCTGGTCTGGTCTGTGTCCACAGCCTGAAAGAGGAAGAAAACCAGACGTACATCCAGTCAACATTCATCCACCCAAGCGCCATGGAAACGCCTTGACCCAGGGCTAGCCCCTCCACCAATCAATCCCCCAGACACTGATTTGGGCAAATGGAAATGCAGAGAACTGCATCCCAAATGTCCCCCTTGACAAGAGCGCTATAGGCCCTGTTCAAAAGTAGTGCACTGTATAGAATGGGATAGGTTACCATTTGGGATGCATCCAGTGTTTCTACCTATTTATTTCCCTAGGCAAGTCAGTTAAGAACAAATTCTTATTTTCAATGACGGTGGGTTAACTGACTTGTTCTCTGATCTGGAGGACTCACTAAACAGAGAACATCCCTGGTCATACTGCCTCTGATCTGGAGGACTCACTAAACAGAGAACATCCCTGGTCATACTGCCTCTGATCTGGAGGACTCACTAAACAGAGAACATCCCTACTGCTTCTGATCTGGTGGACTCACTAAACAGAGAACATCCCTGGTCATCCCTACTGCCTCTGATCTGGAGGACTCACTAAACAGAGAACATCCCTACTGCCTCTGATCTGGTGGACTCACTAAACAGAGAACATCCTTACTGCCTCTGATCTAGTGGACTCACTAAACAGAGAACATCCCTACTGCCTCTGATCTGGAGGACTCACTAAACAGAGAACATCCCTGGTCATCCCTACTGCCTCTGATCTGGTGGACTCACTAAACAGAGAACATCCCTATTGCTTCTGATCTGGTGGACTCACTAAACAGAGAACATCCCTGGTCATCCCTACTGCCTCTGATCTGGAGGACTCACTAAACAGAGAACATCCCATCCCGAGGATGAGTTTGACTACACAGTTTGACTGTTCTATTGATCAGGCCTGTTTGCTGTTCTATTGATCAGGCCTGTTTGACTGTTCTATTGATCAGGCCTGTTTGACTGTTCTATTGATCTGGCCTGTTTGACTGTTCTATTGATCAGGCCTGTTTGACTGTTCTATTGATCTGGCCTGTTTGACTGTTCTATTGATCAGGCCTGTTTGACTGTTCTATTGATCAGGCCTGTTTGCTGTTCTATTGATCAGGCCTGTTTGCTGTTCTATGGATCAGGCCTGTTTGCTAAAAATGTTTCCTCTCTCTCCTCTTCTCTCAACATAGATTTATGGGCCTTGCTACGGGGAAGGGAATGAGATTTGATTAAATGAGATTGATATGGAAGTGGACAAGAAGAGAAGAGCAACAAATGAAACCGTGTCCTTGATGGAAAGGAGGCTTGTAAACTATAAATGTGAGTTCCAAAGGAAACCCTATTCCATGTATAGTGCACTACAGGGCCCATAGGGATCTGGTCAAAATGAAGGCACTAGAAAGGGGAATAGGGTGCCATTTGGAAAGCATGCTAAATTTGTTGACCACCACCCACCCACACTGCCGCAATACAATTTAAAACTTGGATGCCTTTCATAGCGAGCTTTTTCTCTCTGGAAATCTAATTAGCATACTAAAAACATTCCCATAAAAATCTGTCTGTTTAAGTTAGAGATATCTATCCGTATTTATTTTTTTAATTTTTTAAATGGGCCGCATCTCAATCCACCACATGCTATGTCGGCCGTCCGCATCTGCAGTGGAAGGTGGCAGAGTTACAGCGTTGTCTGTCAGACCAGGAGACATCGCAAAAAAATCCCTCTTCCCATGAAAATGTCTGTAGCATCCGAGCAGCTTGGCCTACAAACTGCTGAGTCTCTCACGAACAAGTGCATGTCGGTTGTTTTGCTCTAGAAAGCCCACAAGCCTCACACAACTCGTCTGATGGTAGCCAGGTACAGTACCATTTTTTAAGTTCTTTATTATGGAAGTGTATACTCAGTGGCCAGTTTATTAGGTACACCGGGGGCGGTATTCCACACACCATCACACCACTGCCACCAGCCGGTACTGCAGATCGGACGACGCTGCACCACCGTCACCAGCCTGTACCGTTGATACCAGGCAGGATGCGGCCATGGACTCGTGCTGCTTAAGTCCAATCCTGACTCTGCCATGAGCATGACGCAACAGGAACCAGAATTCGTCGGATCAGGCAACGTTTTCCCACTCCTCAGTTGTCCAGTGTTGGTGATGGCGCTGCCCAAAGGAGCCACTTCCTCTTGTTTTAACTGATAGGAAGAATCGTGGAAGCTAACAGGCTTGTTTTTAACTGATAGGAAGAATTGTGGAAGCTAACAGGCTTGTTTTTAACTGATAGGAAGAATCGTGGAAGCTAACAGGCTTGTTTTCAACTGATAGGAAGAATCGTGGAAGCTAACAGGCTTGTTTTTAACTGATAGGAAGAATCGTGGAAGCTAACAGGCTTGTTTTTAACTGATAGGAAGAATCGTGGAAGCTAACAGGCTTGTTTTTAACTGATAGGAAGAATCGTGGAAGCTAACAGGCTTGTTTTTAACTGATAGGAAGAATCGTGGAAGCTAACAGGGCTTGTTTTTAACTGATAGGAAGAATTGTGGAAGCTAACAGGGCTTGTTTTTAACTGATAGGAAGAATCGTGGAAGCTAACAGGCTTGTTTTTAACTGATAGGAAGAATCGTGGAAGCTAACAGGGCTTGTTTTTAACTGATAGGAAGAATTGTGGAAGCTAACAGGCTTGTTTTTAACTGATAGGAAGAATCGTGGAAGCTAACAGGCTTGTTTTTAACTGATAGGAAGAATCGTGGAAGCTAACAGGCTTGTTTTTAACTGATAGGAAGAATCGTGGAAGCTAACAGGCTTGTTTTTAACTGATAGGAAGAATCGTGGAAGCTAACAGGCTTGTTTTTAACTGATAGGAAGAATTGTGGAAGCTAACAGGCTTGTTTTTAACTGATAGGAAGAATCGTGGAAGCTAACAGGCTTGTTTTTAACTGATAGGAAGAATCGTGGAAGCTAACAGGCTTGTTTTTAACTGATAGGAGTGGAAACTGGTTACTCTTCCTCTGCTGCACTAGCCAATCCGTGACAAGGTCCGACGAGTTGTGAGTTCCGAGATGTCGTTCTGCACACCACTGTTGTACTGCGCCTTTATTTGCCTGTTTGCAGCCGGGCCTGTTAGCTTGCACAATTATTGTCCTTCTCCTTCGACCTCTCATCAACGAGCTGTTTTTCACCCACAGGACTGAAGCTGACTGGATAGTTTGTGTTTGTTGCACCATTCTCTCTGTAAACCTTAGACGTTAGGTTACTCGTCCAACACTCTAACCACTAGGCTGCGTGCCGCCCCATGTACTAGTAAGATGGAGGACGTTGTGCATGTCTCCTGAGTAGGACTAGAAGTCCACTCCGGGTCTTCTTCTCCGCCGCCGGCGTCTTGGAGCAGAATCTGGGAGAAGTTCAATCGCCTTTTGTATGTACAAAGGATCCAATTTAGGAAAGTCGTGTTTCTGGTTGAAATGCCACTGCAGTTACCACTGCTCTGATATCCAACAGTTATTTCCCGGCTGAATGTAATAACGTAAGAAATGTTCTGGGCTGAAAATGTGAGAAATAACACAAAAAATAACACAAAAAATAACACAAAAAAAATAATACTGCAAAGTTCCCTGGGAGCTAGAATCAGAGCAGCCTACCGGCGCCATCTTGGATTGGACAGAGAGTCGTTGTTTCGTTCGCTCGGATGCTTTCTCACTTGCATGTCTTGGTCAAAATGATCAATGTATTCAGAGATGACCTATCAGATCTCAGAATTGCTGGGGGGGGGGGGGGGGGGGCAATCAGATTAAAGGAGGAGCTGTGGTCACCCTGGGCCACCCCCTAGACACTCCATTGGTTGGATGAGCGGTGGGAGATATTATATTTATGATCATTTAGTGTATGTGTTTGTGTCTCGGCATGCGTGTGTGTGTGTGGGTGTATGTTTCACAGCCCTGTGTGTGTGGGTGTATGTTTCACAGCCCTGTGTGTGTGGCTGTATGTTTCACAGCCCTGTGTGTGTGGGTGTATGTTTCACAGCCCTGTGTGTGTGGGTGTATGTTTCACAGCCCTGTGCGTGTGGCTGTATGTTTCACAGCCCTGTGAATACCCAAGACAGTGAGTAACTCTTGTACGGACAAACTGCTTACAGTTTGAAGTAGGATGTCATGTTTTGAGCATGATGTCACCCCCTAAGATAAGGTTCAGAGTTCAGTCGCTTCACACAGTGTGAGGTCTTCTCTGGCACGGTGTATGTGTGTGTGTTTATGTGTCTCTGTGTGTGTGTGTGTGTGTGTCTGTGTCTGTCTGTGTCTGTCTGTGTGTGTGAGTGTCTGTGTCTGTGTCTGTGTGTGTCTGTGTGTGTCTGTGTGTGTGTCTGCGTCTGTGTCTGTGTGTGTCTGTCTGTCTCTGTGTGTGTCTGTGTCTGTGTGTGTCTGAGTGTGTGAGTGTGTCTCTGTGTGTGTCTGTGTGTGAGTGTCTGTGTCTGTGTGTGTCTGTGTGTGTGAGTGTGAATGTCTGTGTCTGTGTGTGTCTGTGTGTGTGAGTGTGTGTGTTTATGTGTCTGTGTGTGTGTCTGTGTGTGAGTGTGAGTGTGAGTGTCTGTGTCTGTGTGTGTCTGTGTGTGTGAGTGTGCGTGTGAGTGTGAGTGTCTGTTTCTGTGTGTGTCTGTGTGTGTGAGTGTGTGAGTGTCTGTGTCTGTGTGTGTCTGTGTGTGTGAGGGTGAGTGTCTGTGTCTGTGTCTGTGAGTGTTTGTGTCTGTGTGTGTGAGTTTGAGTGTGTGTGTGTGTGAGTGTGTCTGTGTCTGTGTCTGTGTGTGTCTGTGTGTGTGATTGTCTGTGTGTGTCTGTGTGTGTGAGTGTCTGTGTCTGTGTGTGTCTGTGTCTGTGTGTGTGAGTGTCTGTGTCTGTCTGTGTGTGTCTGTGTGTGTCTGTGTCTGTGAGTGTGTCCAGCACAGTTAGCTAATCAGGTTTAATGTCTGGAAATAAGTAGGGCGCTCCAAGAGTGAACTCATTCCTTCAAATTGTCTAACACTTTGTCCTCTCCCTCCTCCTCCTCCTCCTCTTCCTCTCTCTTCCTCTCTCTTCCTCCTCCTCCCCCTCTTAATATGCCCTAAGTGTAACCAACAAAATTCTCGCAATTAAATTTCACTCACTCATACACACTCATTCATTCACTAGCTCACTGTTGTACGTTTGGACACTGCTGATCTCTCCCCTCCGCCATGCAGCCTAACTGTGATAGATTATCTCATTCTTACAGTCTCTCTCTTCTTTACCTCTCTCTTCTTTACCTCTCTCTCTTCTTTACCTCTCTCTCCCTCTTCTTTACCTCTCTCTCTTCTTTACTTCTCTCTCTCTCTTCTTTACCTCTCTCTCTCTCTTCTTTACCTCTCTCTTCTTTATACCTCTCTCTCTTCTTTACCCATCTCTCCCTCTTCTTTACCTCTCTCTCTTCTTTACCTCTCTCCCTCTTCTTTACCTCTCTCTCTCTCTTTTTTTACCTCTCTTCTTTATACCTCTCTCTCTCTTCTTTACCCCTCTCTCCCTCTTCTTTACCTCTCTCTCTTCTTTACCTCTTTCTCTCTTCTTTACCTCTCTCTCTTCTTTACCTCTCTCTCTCTTCTTTACTTCTCTCTCTCTTCTTTACCTCTCTCTCTCTTCTTTACCTCTCTCTCTCTTCTTTACCTCTCTCTTCTTTATACCTCTCTCTCTCTAATTTACCTCTCTCTCTCTTTTTTACCTCTCTTCTTTATACCTCTCTCTCTCTTCTTTAACCCTCTCTCCCTCTTCTTTGCCTCTCTCTCTTCTTTACCTCTTTCTCTCTTATTTACCTCTCTCTCTTCTTTACCTCTCTCTCTCTTCTTTACTTCTCTCTCTCTTCTTTACCTCTCTCTCTCTCTTCTTTATACCTCTCTCTCTCTTCTTTACCCCTCTCTCCCTCTTCTTTACCTCTCTCTCTTCTTTACCTCTTTCTCTCTTCTTTACCTCTCTCTCTTCTTTACGTCTCTCTCTCTTCTTTACTTCTCTCTCTCTTCTTTACCTCTCTCTCTCTCTTCTTTACCTCTCTCTCTCTCTTCTTTACCTCTCTCTTCTTTATACCTCTCTCTCTCTTCTTTACCTCTCTCTCTCTCTCTTCTTTACCTCTCTCTCTTCTTTACCTCTCTCTCCCTCTTCTTTACCTCTCTCTCTTCTTTACTTCTCTCTCTCTCTTCTTTACCTCTCTCTTCTTTATACCTCTCTCTCTCTTCTTTACCCATCTCTCCCTCTTCTTTACCTCTCTCTCTTCTTTACCTCTCTCTCTCTTCTTTACCCCTCTCTCCCTCTTCTTTACTTCTCTCTCTCTTCTTTACCTCTCTCTCTCTCTTCTTTAACTCTCTCTTCTTTATACCTCTCTCTCTCTTCTTTACCTCTCTCTCTCTCTCTATCTTCTTTACCTCTCTCTCTTCTTTACCTCTCTCTCTCTTCTTTACCCCTCTCTCTCATCTTTACCTCTCTCTCTCTTCTTTACATCTCTCTCTCTTCTTTACATCTCTCTCTCTTCTTTACTTCTCTCTCTCTTCTTTACCTCTCTCTTCTTTATACCTCTCTCTCTTCTTTACCTCTCTCTCTCTTATTTACCTCTCTCCCTCTTCTTTACCTCTCTCTTCCTTAACTTACTCTCTCTCTTCTTTACCTGACTCTCTTACTTCTTTACCTTACTCTCTCTCTTCTTTACCTCTATCTCTCTCTCTTCTTTACCTCTATCTCTCTCTCTTATTTACCCCATTCTCTCTATTCCTTACCTCTCTCTCCTCTTTACCTCTCTTTCTTCTTTAACTTACTCTCTCTTCTTTTACCTCTCTCTCTCTTCTTTACCTCTCTCTCTCTTCTTTAACTCTCTCTCTTCTTTAACTTTTTCTCTATATTCTTTACCTCTCTCTCTTCTTTACCTCTCTCTCTTTTCTTTACCTCTCTCTCTCTCTTCTTTACCTCTCTCTCTCTTTGTTACCTTATTCTCTCTCTTCTTTACATCTCTCTCTCTTCTCTACCTCTCCCTTTCTTCTTTACATTACTCTCTTTCTTCTTCACCTTACTCTCTCTTCTTTACCTCTCTCTTCTTTTCCTCTCTCTTCATTACCTCTCTCTCTCTTCTTTACCTCTCTCTCTCTGCTTTACCTCTCTCTTCTTTAACTCTCTCTCTCTTCTTTACCTCTTTCTCTCTTCTTTACCTCTCTCTCCTTTATTTCTCTCTCTTCTTTACCTCTGTCTTTCTTCCTTTCCCTACTCTCTCGCTTCTATATCTCTCTTCTTTACCTCTCTATCTTCTCTTTCTTCTATACTGCTCTCTCTTCTTTACTTCTCTCTCTTCTTTACCTCTCTCTCTTCTTTACCTTATTCTCTCTCTTCTTTATCTCTCTCTCTTCTTTACCTCTCTCTCTTCTCTACCTATTTCTCGTTCTTCTTTACCTCTCTCTCCTTTATTTCTCTCTCTTCTTTACCTCTGTCTTTCTTCCTTTCCCTACTCTCTCGCTTCTATATCTCTCTTCTTTACCTCTCTATCTCTCTCTTCTTTACCTCTCTCTCTCTCTCTCTCTCGCTCTCTTCTTTACCTCTCTCTCTTCTTTACCTCTGTCTTCTTTACCTCTCTCTCTCTTCTATACCCCCTCTCTCTCTCTCTCTCTCTCTTATTTACCTCTCTCTCTTCTTTACCTCATTCTCTATTCTTTACCTCTCTCTCTTCTTTACCTCATTCTCTCTCTTCTTTACCTCATTCTCTCTCTTCTTTACCTCTCTTCTTTACCTCTCTCGTCTTTACCTCTCTCTCTCTTCTTTACCTCTCTCTCTATCTCGCTCTCTTCTTTACCGCTCTCTAATCTTTACCTCATTCTCTCTCTCCTTTACCTCTCTCTCTTCTTTACATCTCTTTCTTCTTTACCTCTCTCTTCTTTACCTCTCTCTCTCTTCTTTACCGCTCTCTCTCTCTCTCTCTCGCTCTCTTCTTTACCTCTCTCTCTTCTTTACCTCATTCTCTCTCTTCTTTACCTCTCTCTCTTCTTTACCTCTCTCTCTTCTTTACCTATCTCTTCTTTACTTCTCTCTCCTTTACATCTCTCTCTTCTTTACCTCTCTCTCTCTCTTCTTTACCTCTCTCTCTCTTCTTTACCTCTCTCTCTCTTCTTTACCTCTCTCTCTCTTCTTTACCTCTCTCTCTTCTTTACCCCATTCTCTCTCTTCTTTACCTCTCTCTCTTCTTTACCTCTCTCTTCTTTACCTCTCTCTCCTTTACATCTCTCTCCTTTACATCTCTCTCTTCTTTACCTCTCTCTCTCTCTTCTTTACCTCTCTCTCTCTTCTTTACCTCTCTCTCTCTTCTTTACCTCTCTCTCTCTTCTTTACCTCTCTCTCTTCTTTACCTCTCTCTTTCTTCTTTACCTCTCTCTTTCTTCTTTACCTTACTCTCTTTCTTCTTTACCCCTGTCTCTCTTATTTACCTCTCTCTCTCTTATTTACCTCTCTCTTCTTTACCTCTCTCTGGCTTCTTTACCCTTTCTCTCTCTCTTCTTTGCCTCAAAATGGAAAATAAACATAAATATGGGTTGTATTGACAATGGTGCTTGTTCTTCACTGGTTGCCCTTTTCTTGCGGCAACAGTTCACTAATATTGCTGCTGTCATGGTATTTCACCCAATATATATGGGAGTTCATCAAAATTGGATTTGTTTTCGAAAGCTTTGTGGGTCTGTGTAATCTGAGGGAAATATGTCTCTCTAATATGGTCATACATTGGGCAGGTGGTTAGGAAGTGCAGCTCAGTTTCCACCTCATTTTGTGGGCAGTGTGCACATAGCCTGTCTTCTCTTGAGAGCCAGGTCTGCATCTCTCTCTCTCTCTCTCTCTCTCTCTCTCTCTCTCTCTCTCTCTCTCTCTCTACTAACTTTCTAAAGGTGCAGACAAGACAAGTTAATCTCTATGTTGGATCTTTTTCTTATCTGTTCTTTCCTTCTCTCTTCTTTCTCTGAAACTAGCCATGAAGTTAAAGAACGTGATAAGGGCCCTTTAGCCTACATGCCTAAATGCTAGTACTAAGATAGAGCTGAATTTTTGCCATGTGAGATAGCCATGCAAGTTGATCTATTTGGCTGTAGGTGTTTAACCAGCAAATAGACACACACACACACACACACACACACACACACACACACACACACACACACACACACACACACACACACACACACACACACACACACACACACACACACACACACACACACACACACACACACACACACACACACACACACACACACACAACACACACATACTTGATCCCATTTGATCCTCTCTGTTGCAGAACATTATAACCAACTGTGAAGAGCCATGCTGTGTACAGTGCCAAGAGCCAAGCACAATGTTCATTCAACTCTTCGACTGTGTGAAGATGGATTTGTGCACAGGCCATGTTATGATTCCGGCTAACTGTTCCACTTGAAAGTAAAAGACTTAATCACAAGGTAGGAAAAGAGGGCAAAAACCACCAGAACCACCAGCAGCATCAATAGTACCTTCACCAGCACCACCAGCACCACCAGCACCACCAGCAATAGAACCACGAACAGCACCACCAACAGCACCACCAGAACCACCAGCAGCATCAATAGTACCTTCACCAGCACCACCAGCAATAGAACCACGATCAGCACCACCAACAGCACCACCAGAACCACCAGCAGCATCAATAGTACCTTCACCAGCACCAACAGCAATAGAACCACGATCAGCACCACCAACAGCACCACCAGAACCACCAGCAGCATCAACAGTACCTTCACCAGCACCACCAGCAATAGAACCACGAACAGCACCACAACAGCACCACCAGAACCACCAGCAGCATCAATAGTACCTTCACCAGCACCAACAGCAATAGAACCACGATCAGCACCACCAACAGCACCACCAGAACCACCAGCACCAACAGCAATAGAACCACGATCAGCACCACTAACAGCACCACCAGAACCACCAGCACCAACAGCAATAGAACCACGATCAGCACCACCAACAGCACCACCAGAACCACCAGCACCAACAGCAATAGAACCACGATCAGCACCACCAACATCACCACCAGAACAACCAGCACCAACAGCAATAGAACCACGATCAGCACCACCAACAGCACCACCAGAACCACCAGCACCAACAGCAATAGAACCACGATCAGCACCACCAACAGCACCACCAGAACCACCAGCAGCATCAATAGTACTTTCACCAGCAACAACAGCAATAGAACCACGATCAGCACCACCAACAGCACCACCAGAACCACCAGCAGCATCAATAGTACCAGCACCAGCACCACCAGCAATAGAACCACGATCAGCACCACCAACAGCACCACCAGAACCACCAGCAGCATCAATAGTACCAGCACCAACAGCAATAGCACCACCACCAGCACCACCAGCAGCAATAGCACCACCCCAGCAGTACCACCACCAGCAGCATCAATAGTACCAGCACCAGCACCAACAGCAATATAACCACAATCAGCTCCACCAGAACCACCAGCAGCATCAATAGTACCTTCACCAGCACCAACAGCAATAGAACCACAATCAGCACCACCAACAGCACCACCAGAACCACCAGCAGCATCAATAGTACCAGCATCAGCACCAACAGCAATAGAACCACGATCAGCATCACCAACAGCACCACCAGAACCACCAGCAGCATCAATAGTACCAGCACCAACAGCAATAGCACCACCAGCAGCAATAGCACCACCCCAGCAGTACCACCACCAGCAGCATCAATAGTACCAGCACCAGCACCAACAGCAATAGAACCACGATCAGCTCCACCAGAACCACCAGCAGCATCAATAGTACCTTCACCAGCACCAACAGCAATAGAACCACGATCAGCACCACCAACAGCACCACCAGAACCACCAGCACCAACAGCAATAGAACCACGATCAGCACCACCAACAGCACCATCAATAGTACCAGCAGCACCAACAGCAATAGAACCATGATCAGCACCACCAACAGCACCACCAGAACCACCAGCAGCATCAATAGTACCAGCACCAGCACCACCAGCTGCAATAGCACCACCCCAGCAGTACCACCACCAGCAGCATCAATAGTACCAGCAGCAGCAGGACCAACAGTAATAGCACCACCACCAGCACCACCAACAGCAATAGCACCACCCCCAGCAGTACCACCACCAGCAACAATATTACCACCAACACCACCAGTAGCAATAGCACCACCAGCAGCAGTAGCACTACCAGTGGCACCAATTCCAACACTACCATTGGCAGTAGCACCACTACCAGCACTACCATTAGCAGTAGCACCACCAGCAGCAGTAGCACCACCAGCACCCACAGCAGCACCAGTAGCACCAAGTAGCACCACCTGCAGTAGTAGCACCACCAGTAACCACAGCAGCACCAGTAGCAACACCAGCAGCAGTAATACCACCAGCAGTAATACCACCAGTAGCAATACCACCACCAACAGTAATACCACCACCAGCAGTAATACCACCACCAGCAGTAATACCACCAACAGTAGTAATGCCACCAGCAGTAATACCACCACCAGTAGTAATACCACCACCACCAGTAATACCACCACCAGTAGTAATACCACCACCAGCAGTAATACCACCACCTGCAGTAATACCACCACCAGCAGTAATACCACCAGCAGTAATACCACCACCAGCAGTAATACCACCAGTAGTAATACCACCACCAGCAGTAATACCACCACCAGCAGTAATACCACCAGCAGTAATACCACCAGTAGTAATACCACCACCAACAGTAATACCAGCAACCAGCAGTAATACCACCACCAGCAGTAATACCACCAGTAGTAATACCACCAGTAGTAATACCACCACCAGTAGTAATACCACCACCAGCAGTAATACCACCAGTAGTAAAACCACCAGTAGTAATACCACCACCAACAGTAATACCACCAACAGTAATACCATCACCAGCAGTAATACCACCACCAGCAGTAATACTACCAGCAGTAATACCACCAGCAGTAGTAATACCACCACCAGTAGTAATACCACCACCAGTAGTAGCAATACCACCACCAGCAGTAATACCACCACCAGCAGTAATACCACCACCAGCAGTAATACCACCACCAGCAGTAATACCACCACCAGTAGTAATACCACCAGCAGTAATACCACCACCAGCAGTAATACCACCAGCAGTAATACCACCACCAACAGTAATACCACCACCAGCAGTAATACCACCACCAGTAGTAATACCACCACCAGCAGTAATACCACCAGTAGTAATACCACCACCAGTAGTAATACCACCACCAGCAGTAATACCACCAGTAGTAATACCACCAGTAGTAATACCACCACCAGCAGTAATACCACCAGCAGTAATACCACCACCAGTAGTAATACCACCACCAGCAGTAATACCACCAGTAGTAATACCACCAGTAGTAATACCACCACCAGTAGTAATACCACCACCAGCATTAATACCACCAGTAGTAAAACCACCAGTAGTAATACCACCACCAACAGTAATACCACCAACAGTAATACCATCACCAGCAGTAATACCACCACCAGCAGTAATACTACCAGCAGTAATACCACCAGCAGTAGTAATACCACCACCAGTAGTAATACCACCACCAGTAGTAGCAATACCACCACCAGCAGTAATACCACCACCAGCAGTAATACCACCACCAGCAGTAATACCACCACCAGCAGTAATACCACCACCAGTAGTAATAGCACCAGCAGTAATACCACCACCAGCAGTAATACCACCAGCAGTAATACCACCACCAGCAGTAATACCACCACCAGCAGTAATACCACCACCAGTAGTAATACCACCACCAGCAGTAATACCACCAGTAGTAATACCACCACCAGTAGTAATACCACCACCAGCAGTAATACCACCAGTAGTAATACCACCAGTAGTAATACCACCACCAGCAGTAATACCACCAGCAGTAATACCACCACCAGTAGTAATACCACCACCAGCAGTAATACCACCAGTAGTAATACCACCAGTAGTAATACCACCACCAGTAGTAATACCACCACCAGCAGTAATACCACCAGCAGTAATACCACCACCAGTAGTAATACCACCACCTGCAGTAATACCACCACCAGCAGTAATACCACCAGCAGTAATACCACCACCAGTAGTAATACCACCACCAGTAGTAATACTACCACCAGCAGTAATACCACCAGCAGTAATACCACCACCAGTAGTAATACCACCACCAGCAGTAATACCACCACCAGCAGTAATACCACCACCAGCAGTAATACCACCAGCAGTAATACCACCACCAGCAGTAATACCACCAGCAGCAGTAATACCACCACCAGCAGTAATACCACCACCAGTAGTAATACCACCACCAGTAGTAATACCACCAGCAGTAATACCACCACCAGTAGTAATACCACCACCAGTAGTAATACCACCAGCAGTAATACCACCACCAGCAGTAATACCACCAGTAGTAATACCACCACCAGCAGTAATACCACCAGTAGTAATACCACCACCAGCAGTAATACCACCAGCAGTAATACCACCACCAGTAGTAATACCACCACCAGTAGTAATACCACCACCAGTAGTAATACCACCACCAGTAATAGCACCACCAGTAGTAATACCACCACCAGCAGTAATACCACCACCTGCAGTAATACCACCACCAGCAGTAATACCACCAGCAGTAATACCACCACCAGCAGTAATACCACCAGTAGTAATACCACCACCAGCAGTAATACCACCACCTGCAGTAATACCACCACCAGTAGTAATACCACCAGCAGTAATACCACCACCAGTAGTAATACCACCAGCAGTAATACCACCACCAGTAGTAATACCACCACCAGCAGTAATACCACCACCAGCAGTAATACCACCAGCAGTAATACCACCAGTAGTAATACCACCACCAACAGTAATACCACCACCAGCAGTAATACCACCACCAGCAGTAATACCACCAGTAGTAATGCCACCAGTAGTAATACCACCACCAGTAGTAATACCACCACCAGCAGTAATACCACCAGCAGTAATACCACCAGTAGTAAAACCACCAGTAGTAATACCACCACGAACAGTAATACCACCAACAGTAATACCATCACCAGCAGTAATACCACCACCAGCAGTAATACCACCAGCAGTAATACCACCAGCAGTAGTAATACCACCACCAGTAGTAATACCACCACCAGTAGTAGTAATACCACAACCAGCAGTAATACCACCACCAGCAGTAATACCACCACCAGCAGTAATACCACCACCAGCAGTAATACCACCACCAGTAGTAATACCACTAGCAGTAATAACACCACCAGCAGTAATACCACCAGCAGTAATACCACCACCAGCAGTAATACCACCACCAGCAGTAATACCACCACCAGTAGTAATACCACCACCAGCAGTAATACCACCAGTAGTAATACCACCACCAGTAGTAATACCACCACCAGCAGTAATACCACCAGTAGTAATACCACCAGTAGTAATACCACCACCAGCAGTAATACCACCAGCAGTAATACCACCACCAGTAGTAATACCACCACCAGCAGTAATACCACCAGTAGTAATACCACCAGTAGTAATACCACCACCAGTAGTAATACAACCACCAGCAGTAATACCACCAGCAGTAATGCCACCACCAGTAGTAATACCACCACCTGCAGTAATACCACCACCAGCAGTAATACCACCAGTAGTAATACCACCAGCAGTAATACCACCACCAGCAGTAATACCACCAGTAGTAATACCACCAGTAGTAATACCACCACCAGTAGTAATACCACCACCAGCAGTAATACCAACAGCAGTAATAACACCACCAGTAGTAATACCACCACCAGCAGTAATACCACCACCAGCAGTTATACCACCAGCAGTAATACCACCACCAGCAGTAATACCACCACCAGCAGTAATACCACCACCAGTAGTAATACCACCACCAGTAGTAATACCACCAGCAGTAATACCACCACCAGTAGTAATACCACCACCAGTAGTAATACCACCAGCAGTAATACCACCACCAGCAGTAATACCACCAGTAGTAATACCACCACCAGCAGTAATACCACCAGTAGTAATACCACAACCAGCAGTAATACCACCAGCAGTAATACCACCACCAGTAGTAATACCACCACCAGCAGTAATACCACCACCAGCAGTAATACCACCACCAGCAGTAATACCACCACCAGTAGTAATACCACCACCAGTAGTAATACCACCAGCAGTAATACCACCACCAGCAGTAATACCACCACCAGTAATACCACCACCAGCAGTAATACCACCACCAGCAGTAATACCACCACCAGCAGTAATACCACCACCAGCAGTAATACCACCACCAGTAGTAATACCACCAGCAGTAATACCATCACCAGCAGTAATACCACCAGCAGTAATACCACCACCAGCAGTAATACCACCACCAGCAGTAATACCACCACCAGTAGTAATACCACCACCAGCAGTAATACCACCAGTAGTAATACCACCACCAGTAGTAATACCACCACCAGCAGTAATACCACCAGTAGTAATACCACCAGTAGTAATACCACCACCAGCAGTAATACCACCAGCAGTAATACCACCACCAGTAGTAATACCACCACCAGCAGTAATACCACCAGTAGTAATACCACCAGCAGTAATACCACCACCAGTAGTAATACCACCACCACCAGTAATACCACCAGCAGTAATACCACCACCAGTAGTAATACCACCACCTGCAGTAATACCACCACCAGCAGTAATACCACCAGTAGTAATACCACCACCAGTAGTAATACCACCACCAGCAGTAATACCACCAGTAGTAATACCACCAGTAGTAATACCACCACCAGTAGTAATACCACCACCAGCAGTAATACCACCAGCAGTAATACCACCACCAGTAGTAATACCACCACCAGCAGTAATACCACCACCAGCAGTAATACCACCAGCAGTAATACCACCACCAGCAGTAATACCACCACCAGCAGTAATACCACCACCAGCAGTAATACCACCACCAGTAGTAATACCACCACCAGTAGTAATACCACCAGCAGTAATACCACCACCAGTAGTAATACCTCCACCAGTAGTAATACCACCAGCAGTAATACCACCACCAGCAGTAATACCACCAGTAGTAATACCACCACCAGCAGTAATACCACCAGTAGTAATACCACCACCAGCAGTAATACCACCAGCAGTAATACCACCACCAGTAGTAATACCACCACCAGCAGTAATACCACCACCAGCAGTAATACCACCACCAGCAGTAATACCACCACCAGTAGTAATACCACCACCAGTAGTAATACCACCAGCAGTAATACCACCACCAGCAGTAATACCACCACCAGCAGTAATACCACCAGCAGTAATACCACCACCCACAGTAATACCACCACCAGCAGTAATACCACCACCAGCAGTAATACCACCAGCAGTAATACCACCACCAGCAGTAATACCACCAGCAGTAATACCACCACCAGCAGTAATACCACCACCAGTAGTAATACCACCACCAGCAGAAATTCCACCACCAGTAGTAATACCACCACCAGTAGTAATACCACCAGCAGTAATACCACCACCAGCAGTAATACCACCACCAGCAGTAATACCACCACCAGTAGTAATACCACCACCAGTAGTAATACCACCACCAGCAGTAATACCACCACCAGCAGTAATACCACCACCAGTAGTAGTAATACCACCACCAGCAGTAATACCACCACCAGTAGTAATACCACCACCAGCAGTAATACCACCAGCAGTAATACCACCACCAGTAGTAGTAATACCACCACCAGCAGTAATACCACCAGTAGTAATACCACCAGCAGTAATACCACCAGTAGTAGTAATACCACCAGCAGCAGTAATACCACCAACAGTAATACCACCAGCAGTAATACCACCAGTAGTAGTAATACCACCACCAGCAGTAATACCACCAGTAGTAATACCACCACCAACAGTAATACCACCAGCAGTAATACCACCAGTAGTAGTTATACCACCACCAGCAGTAATACCACCACCAGCGGTAATACCACCACCAGCAGTAATGCCACCAGCAGTAATACCACCACCAGCAGTAATACCACCAGCAGTAATACCACCAGCAGTAATACCACCACCAGTAGTAATACCACCACCAGTAGTAATACCACCAGCAGTAATACCACCACCAGTAGTAGTAATACCACCACCAGCAGTAATACCACCAGTAGTAATACCACCAGTAGTAATACCACCAGCAGTAATACCACCAGTAGTAGTAATACCACCACCAGCAGTAATACCACCAGCAGTAATACCACCAACAGTAATACCACCAGCAGTAATACCACCACTAGTAGTAATACCACCACCAGCAGCAGTAATACCACCAGCAGTAATACCACCACCAGCAGTAATACCATCAGCAGTAATACCACCAGCAGTAATACCACCGCCAGTAGTAATACCACCACCAGTAGTAATACCACCAGCAGTAATACCACCACCAGTAGTAGTAATACCACCACCAGCAGTAATACCACCAGTAGTAATACCACCAGTAGTAATACCACCAGCAGTAATACCACCAGTAGTAATAATGCCACCACCAGCAGTAATACCACCAGCAGTAATACCACCAACAGTAATACCACCAGCAGTAATACCACCACTAGTAGTAATACCACCAGCAGCAGTTTGGAGGTTTGGTCCAGTCAGTTGAGCCACCAGGCAGAGCAGAGCACAGGATCAGGTGAAGATAGCTGCTGTTAATACTGTCAGAATAGATTATATCAGACATACGACTGAGCTAGTCTTTATAGAAACATAAACACCACTGAGCTAGTCTTTATAAAAACATAAATACCACTGAGCTAGTCTTTATAGAAACATAAATAATACTGAGCTAGTCTTTATAGAAACATAAATATGACTGAGCTAGTCTTTATAAAAACATAAATACCACTGAGCTAGTCTTTATAAAAACATAAATACCACTGAGCTAGTCTTTATAAAAACAGAAATACCACTGAGCTAGTCTTTGTAGAAACATAAATACCACTGAGCTAGTCTTTATAGGAACATAAATACCACTGAGCTAGTCTTTATAGGAACATACATACCACTGAGCTAGTCTTTATAAAAACAGAAATACCACTGAGCTCAGTACAGTGTGTTGCTAGTCTACTGTACTCTGCTAAGTGTCTGATGCACTAAAAGCAGTGAAGGATAAACCTTTATTTATCTATGTGTATCTTCTCGCCTTCCTTTCTGTCCTTCCTTCCTTCTGTCCTTCCTTCCTTCTGTCCTTCCTTCCTTTCTGTCCTTCCTTCCTTTCTGGCATTCCTTCCTTCTGTCCTTCTTTCCTTCTGTCCTTCCTTCCTTTTGTCCTTCCTTCCTTCTGTCCTTCCTTCCTTCTGTCCTTCCTTCTTTCTGTCCTTCCTTCTTTCTGTCCTTCCTTCCTTCTGTCCTTCCTTCCTTCTGTCCATCCTTCCTTCTGTTCTTCCTTCCTTCTGTCCTTCCTTCATTCTGTTCTTCCTTCCTTCCTTTCTGTCCTTCCTTCTGTCCTTCCTTCCTTCTGTCCTTCCTTCCTTTCTGTCCTTCCTTCCTTCTGTCCTTCTTTCCTTTTGTCCTTCCTTCCTTCTGTCATTCCTTCCTTCTGTCCTTCCTTCCTTCTGTCCTTCCTTCTTTCTGTCCTTCCTTCCTTCTGTCCTTCTTTTCTTTTGTCCTTCCTTCCTTCTGTCATTCCTTCCTTCTGTCCTTCCTTCCTTCTGTCCTTCCTTCCTTCTGTCCTTCCTTCTTTCTGTCCTTTCTTCCTTCTGTCCTTCCTTCCTTCTGTCCTTCCTTCCTTCTGTCCTTCCTTCCTTTCTGTCCTTCCTTCCTTTCTGTCCTTCCTTCCTTCTGTCCTTCTTTCCTTTTGTCCTTCCTTCCTTCTGTCATTCCTTCCTTCTGTCCTTCCTTCCTTCTGTCCTTCCTTCTTTCTGTCCTTCCTTCCTTCTGTCCTTCCTTCCTTCTGTCCTTCCTTCCTTCTGTCCTTCCTTCATTCTGTTCTTCCTTCCTTTCTGTCCTTCCTTCTGTCCTTCCTTCTGTACTTCCTTCCTTCCTTCCTTCTGTCCTTCCTTCTGTCCTTCCTTCTGTCCTTCCTTCTTTCTGTCCTTCCTTCCTTCTGTCCTTCCTTCCTTTATGTCCTTCCTTCCTTCTGTCCTTCCTTCTGTCCTTCCTTCCTTCTGTTCTTCCTTCTTTTCTGTCCTTCCTTCTGTCTTTCCTTCCTTCTGTCCTTCCTTCCTTCTGACCTTCCTTTCTGTCCTTCCTTCCTTTCTGTCCTTCCTTCCTTCTGTCCTTCATTCCTTTCTGTCCTTCCTTCCTTTCTGTCCTTCCTTCCTTTCTGTCCTTCCTTCCTTCTGTCCTTCCTTCCTTCTGTCCTTCCTTCCTTCTGTCCTTCCTTCCTTTATGTCCTTCCTTCCTTCTGTTCTTCCTTCTGTCCTTCCTTCTGTCCTTCCTTCCTTCTGTCCTTCCTTCTTTTCTGTCCTTTCTTCTTTTCTGTCCTTCCTTCTGTCCTTCCTTCCTTCTGTCCTTCCTTCCTTCTGTCCTTCCTTCCTTTCTGTCCTTCCTTCCTTTCTGTCCATCCTTCCTTCTGTCCTTCCTTCCTTTTGTCCTTCCTTCCTTCTGTCCTTTCATCAGTCTGTCCTTTCCGTCCGTCCTTCTGTTTTTTAAATTGAATATATTAGCAAAAATTTCTAAAAACCTGTTTTCACATTGTCATTATGGGGTATTGTGTGTAGATTGATGAGGATTTTTATTTATTCAATTTTAGAATAAGGCTGTAACGTAACAAAATGTGGAAAAAGTCCAGGAGTTTTCAAATGCACTGTACATTTATTTCAGTATGTGTACCTTCCTTCCTTCCTTCCTTCCTTCCTTCCTTCCTTCCTTCCTTCCTTCCTTCCTTCCTTCCTTCCTTCCTTCCTTCCTTCCTTCCTTCCTTCCTTCCTTCCTTCACACACAGCCCTTTCTTACAATACTGTGATAACTAATGTCTGCATATGAAACACATGACAAGCCAGGACAAATTGTTCCATGATCGTATTGTTTCATAGGGCTCTGCCGCTCAGTGATATCCTGAGTATGGTGCCAAATGAGTAAATGCATAATGGATGTCTTCCCATTGTGCTGAGTTACAGCTAAGCAGAATACAGAGACCCCTGATTTGTGGGACAAAATTGAATTTCTTTGTGTGTCAGTAATGGTTGAATTTGGAATCAGTCTGAATATGGTTTGGTCTTAAATTGCAAGAATATTTTCTGGGTTTCAGCGTTGTTTTCCCCCCCTATCTGCAAAAAAACAACAAGCACACATCAAATCAAGTCACATTTTATTTGTCACATGCACCAACTGCAACAGGTTCTGGTCAGGTGTGGCTCAGGTCGTAGAGCAAGGTGTTTGACGCGCCAGGGTTGTGGGGGACAGGTTAAGAAAATGGGGGACCAATAACAACATGTAGACACTAACTACTGTAGACACTAACTACTGTAGACACTAACTACTGTAGACACTAACTACTATAGACACTAACTACTGTAGAGACACTAACTACTGTAGAGACACTAACTACTGTAGACACTAACTACTGTAGATACTAACTACTGTAGAGACACTAACTACTGTATACACTAACTACTGTAGACACTAACTACTGTAGACACTAACTACTGTAGACACTAACTACTGTACACTAACTACTGTAGACACTAACTACTGTAGAGACACTAACTACTGTAGAGACACTAACTACTGTAGAGACACTAACTACTGTAGACACTAACTACTGTAGAGACACTAACTACTGTAGACACTAACTACTGTAGACACTAACTACTGTAAGTTCCTCTGGAAAAGGAGCATCTACTAAAATATAGACTTTACAATGAAATGCTTGTAAGCCCTTCCCAACGATGCAAGGTTCAAACATTCAATAGGAAAACAATAGGAATAGAATAAAATACACAAGAATGGAGCTCTATACAGGGAATACCAGTACCAGATCAATGAGGCACTATATACAGGGAATACCAGTACCAGATCAATGAGGCGCTATATACAGGGAGTACCAGTACCAGATCAATGAGGCACTATATACAGGGAGTACCAGTACCAGATCAATGTGGAGCTATATACAGGGAATACCAGTACCAGATCAATGAGGCGCTATATACAGGGAGTACCAGTACCAGATCAATGAGGCACTATATACAGGGAATACCAGTACCAGATCAATGAGGCACTATATACAGGGAGTACCAGTACCAGATCAATGAGGCGCTATATACAGGGAGTACCAGTACCAGATCAATGAGGCACTATATACAGGGAGTACCAGTACCAGATCAATGAGGCGCTATATACAGGGAGTACCAGTACCAGATCAATGAGGCACTATATACAGGGAGTACCAGTACCAGATCAATGAGGCGCTATATACAGGGAGTACCAGTACCAGATCAATGAGGCACTATATACAGGGAGTACCAGTACCAGATCAATGAGGCGCTATATACAGGGAGTACCAGTACCAGATCAATGAGGCACTATATACAGGGAGTACCAGTACCAGATTAATGAGGCGCTATATACAGGGAGTACCAGTACCAGATCAATGAGGCACTATATACAGGGAGTACCAGTACCAGATCAATGAGGCACTATATACAGGGAGTACCAGTACCAGATCAATGAGGCACTATATACAGGGAATACCAGTACCAGATCAATGAGGCACTATATACAGGGAGTACCAGATCAATGAGGCACTATATTCAGGGAGTACCAGTACCAGATCAATGAGGCACTATATACAGGGAGTACCAGTACCAGATCAATGAGGCACTATATACAGGGAGTACCAGTACCAGATCAATGAGGCACTATATACAGGGAGTACCAGTACCAGATCAATGAGGCACTATATACAGGGAGTACCAGTACCAGATCAATGAGGCACTATATACAGGGAATACCAGTACCAGATCAATGAGGCACTATATACAGGGAATACCAGTACCAGATCAATGAGGCACTATATACAGGGAGTACCAGTACCAGATCAATGAGGCACTATATACAGGGAATACCAGTACCAGATCAATGAGGCACTATATACAGGGAGTACCAGATCAATGAGGCGCTATATACAGGGAGTACCAGTACCAGATCAATGAGGCACTATATACAGGGAGTACCAGATCAATGAGGCGCTATATACAGGGAGTACCAGTACAAGATCAATGAGGCGCTATATACAGGGAGTACCAGTACCAGATCAATGTGGAGCTATATACAGGGAGTACCAGATCAATGTGGAGCTATATACAGGGAGTACCAGATCAATGTGGAGCTATATTCAGGGAGTACCAGTAACAGATCAATGTGGAACTCATATACAGGGAGAATCAGATCAATGTGCAGAGTTACAAGGTATTTGAGGTAGATATGTACATGAAGGCAGGGTAAAGAGACTAGACATCAGGATAGATAATAATAAGGTATTTGAGGAAGATATGTACATGAAGGCAGGGTAAAGTGACTAGACATCAGGATAGATAATAATAATAAGGTATTTGAGGTAGATATGTACATGAAGGCAGGGTAAAGTGACTAGACATCAGGATAGATAATAATAAGGTATTTGAGGAAGATATGTACATGAAGGCAGGGTAAAGTGACTAGACATCAGGGTAGATAATAATCAGAGTAAAATAAAGAACAGAGTAGAAGCAGCAAATGGTGAGTGTGAAAGTATTTGAGTCTGTATACTTTTGTGTTATGTAATGTGTGAGTGAGTGTGTATATAGTGTGTATATATAGTCTAGTGAGTGTGTGTATATAGTGTGTATATAGTGTGTATATAGTGTGTATATAGTCTAGTGAGTGTGTATATAGTGTGTATATAGTGTGTATATAGTGTATATGTAGTCTAGTGAGTGTGAATATAGTGTGTATATATAGTCTAGTGAGTGTGTATATAGTGTGTATATAGTCTAGTGAGTGTGTATATAGTCTAGTGAGTGTGTATATAGTGTGTATATATAGTCTAGTGAGTGTGTATATAGTGTGTATATAGTCTAGTGAGTGTGTATATAGGCTAGTGAGTGTGTATATAGTCTAGTGAGTGTGTATAGAGTGTGTATATATAGTCTAGTGAGTGTGTATATAGTGTGTATATATAGTCTAGTGAGTGTGTATATAGTGTATATATAGTCTAGTGAGTGTGTATATAGTGTATATATAGTCTAGTGAGTGTGTATAGAGTGTGTATATATAGTCTAGTGAGTGTGTATATAGTGTGTATATATAGTCTAGTGAGTGTGTATATAGTGTGTATGTATAGTCTAGTGAGTGTGTATATAGAGTGTATATATAGTCTAGTGAGTGTGTATATAGTGTGTATATATAGTCTAGTGAGTGTGTATATAGTGTGTATATATAGTCTAGTGAGTGTGTATATAGTGTGTATATATAGTCTAGTGAGTGTGTATATGGTGTATATATGTTGTGTATACAGTGCCTTGCGAAAGTATTCGGCCCCCTTGAACTTTGCGACCTTTTGCCACATTTCAGGCTTCAAACATAAAGATATAAAACTGTATTTTTTTGAGAAGAATCAACAACAAGTGGGACACAATCATGAAGTGGAACGACATTTATTGGATATTTCAAACTTTTTTAACAAATCAAAAACTGAAAAATTGGGCGTGCAAAATGATTCAGCCCCTTTACTTTCAGTGCAGCAAACTCTCTCCAGAAGTTCAGTGAGGATCTCTGAATGATCCAATGTTGACCTAAATGACTAATGATGATAAATACAATCCACCTGTGTGTAATCAAGTCTGTGTATAAATGCACCTGCACTGTGATAGTCTCAGAGGTCCGTTAAAAGCGCAGAGAGCATCATGAAGAACAAGGAACACACCAGGCAGGTCCGAGATACTGTTGTGAAGAAGTTTAAAGCCGGATTTGGATACAAAAAGATTTCCCAAGCTTTA
This sequence comes from Oncorhynchus mykiss, assembly GCF_057628025.1. Lineage (NCBI taxonomy): Eukaryota > Metazoa > Chordata > Actinopteri > Salmoniformes > Salmonidae > Oncorhynchus > Oncorhynchus mykiss. Next base: position 91,261,273 of record NC_143025.1, read on the forward strand.
AACATCCCAAGGAGCACTGTGCAAGCGATAATATTGAAATGGAAGGAGTATCAGACCACTGCAAATCTACCAAGACCTGGCCATCCCTCTAAACTTTCAGCTCATACAAGGAGAAGACTGATCCGAGATGCAGCCAAGAGGCCCATGATCACTCTGGATGAACTGCAGAGATCTACAGCTGAGGTGGGAGACTCTGTCCATAGGACAACAATCAGTCGTATATTGCACAAATCTGGCCTGCTTTTCTTCAGCAGGGACAGGGAAGATGGTTAAAATTGATGGAAAGATGGATGGAGCCAAATACAGGACCATTCTGGAAGAAAACCTGATGGAGTCTGCAAAAGACCTGAGACTGGGACGGAGATTTGTCTTCCAACAAGACAATGATCCAAAACATAAAGCTAAAGTTTTGCAAGGAGGAATGGTTAAAAATTTCAGTCTCTCGATGTGCAAAACTGATAGAGACATACCCCAAGCGACTTACAGCTGTAATCACAGCAAAAGGTGGCGCTACAAAGTATTAACTTAAGGGGGCTGAATAATTTTGCACACCCAATTTTTCAGTTTTTGATTTGTTAAAAAAGTTTGAAATATCCAATAAATGTCGTTCCACTTCATGATTGTGTCCCACTTGTTGTTGATTCTTCACAAAAAAATACAGTTTTATATCTTTCTGTTTCAAGCCTGAAATGTGGCAAAAGGTCGCAAAGTTCAAGGGGGCCGAATACTTTCGCAAGGCACTGTATATGGTCTAGTGTAGGCCTGGGCAACTCTAGTCCTCGGGGGCCTGATTGTTGTCACACGTTTACCCCCAGTTCCAGCTAACACACCTGACTCCAACAATCAACTAATCATGATCTTGGAAAATGGCGCCGGAGGACATGGCCGCCGTTTTACGGTCTCCAAACCAATTGTGCTATTATGTGGGATTTTTTTGCGATATTTGTAACTTATTTTGTACATAATGTTTCTGCAACCGTATCTTATGGAAGAAAAGAGCTTCTGGATATCAGGACAGTGATCACTCACCTCGGATTAGACAAAGATTTTTTCAACAACAACAACAACAAGCAGGACTCAAACGATATTCTCCAAACACCCCACAGGGCAGACATCCCAATTATTCGCCAAAGGAAGCGACGCAGAGGACGAAGAGCCGGATGCCTCGTCCGGACCCGCAGAAGACAACTAGGAAAGCTGCCGTTACCATCAATATTACTCGCCACTGTGCAATCATTTGAGAATAAACTAGATGAGGTACGATCACGAATATGCTACCATCAGAAATGGTAATATCTTATGTTTCACGGAATCGTGGCCGAATGACAACATGGATATTCAGCTAGCTGGATGCACGCTGCACCGGCAGGATAGAAAAGCACACTCTGGTAAGACGAGGGGGGGCAGTCTATTAATATTTGTAAACAACAGCTGGTGCGCGAAATCTAAGGAAGTCTCTAGATTCTGCTTGCCTGAAGTAGAGTATATTGTGATAATCTGCAGGCCACACTACTTGCCTAGAGAGTTCTCAGCTATACTTTTCGTGGCTGTTTATTTACCACCACAGACAGATGCTGGCACTAAGACTGCACTCAGTCAGCTGTATAAGGAAATAAGCAACCAGGAAACCACTCACCCAGAGGCGGCGCTCCTAGTGGCCGGAGACTTTAATGCAGGGAAACTTAAATCAGTTTTACCTCATTTCTATCAGCATGTTAAATGTGCAACCAGAGGGAAACAAATTCTAGATCACCTGTACTCCACACACGGAGTCGCGTACAAAGCTCTCCCTCGCCCTCCATTTGGTAAATCCGACCACAACTCTATCCTCCTGATTCCTGTTTACAAGCAAAAATTAAAGCAGGAAGCACCAGTGACTCGGTCTATAAAAAAATGGTCAGATGAAGCAGATGCTAAACTACAGGACTCTTTTGCTATGGAACATGTTCCGGGATTCTTCCGATGACACCACATCAGTCACCAGGGGAGGAAAGACCTTGGACCATTGTTACTCTAACTTCCGCAACGCATTTAAGGCCCTGCCCCGCCCTCCTTTCGGAAAAGCTGACCACGACTCCATTTTGTTGATCCCTGCCTACAGACAGAAACTAAAACAAGAGGCTCCCACGCTGAGGTCTGTCCAACGCTGGTCCGACCAAGCTGACTCCACACTCCAAGACTGCTTCCATCACGTGGACTGGGAGATGTTTCGTATTGCGTCAGATAACAACATTGACGAATACGCTGATTCGGTGTGCGAGTTCATTAGAACGTGCGTTGAAGATGTCGTTCCCATAGCAACGATTAAAACATTCCCTAACCAGAAACCGTGGATTGATGGCAGCATTCGTGTGAAACTGAAAGCGCGAACCACTGCTTTTAATCAGGGCAAGGTGTCTGGTAACATGACCGAATACAAACAGTGCAGCTATTCCCTCCGCAAGGCTATCAAACAAGCTAAGCGCCAGTACAGAGACAAAGTAGAATCTCAATTCAACGGCTCAGACACAAGAGGCATGTGGCAGGGTCTACAGTCAATCACGGACTACAGGAAGAAACCCAGCCCAGTCACGGACCAGGATGTCTTGCTCCCAGGCAGACTAAATAACTTTTTTGCCCGCTTTGAGGACAATACAGTGCCACTGACACGGCCTGCAACGAAAACATGCGGTCTCTCCTTCACTGCAGCCGAGGTGAGTAAGACATTTAAACGTGTTAACCCTCGCAAGGCTGCAGGCCCAGATGGCATCCCCAGCCGCGCCCTCAGAGCATGCGCAGACCAGCTGGCCGGTGTGTTTACGGACATATTCAATCAATCCCTATACCAGTCTGCTGTTCCCACATGCTTCAAGAGGGCCACCATTGTTCCTGTTCCCAAGAAAGCTAAGGTAACTGAGCTAAATGACTACCGCCCCGTAGCACTCACATCCGTCATCATGAAGTGCTTTGAGAGACTAGTCAAGGACCATATCACCTCCACCCTACCTGACACCCTAGACCCACTCCAATTTGCTTACCGCCCAAATAGGTCCACAGACGATGCAATCTCAACCACACTGCACACTGCCCTAACCCATCTGGACAAGAGGAATACCTATGTGAGAATGCTGTTCATCGACTACAGCTCGGCATTCAACACCATAGTACCCTCCAAGCTCGTCATCAAGCTCGAGACCCTGGGTCTCGACCCCGCCCTGTGCAACTGGGTACTGGACTTCCTGACGGGCCGCCCCCAGGTGGTGAGGGTAGGCAACATCATCTCCTCCCCGCTGATCCTCAACACTGGGGCCCCACAAGGTTGCGTTCTGAGCCCTCTCCTGTACTCCCTGTTCACCCACGACTGCGTGGCCACGCACGCCTCCAACTCAATCATCAAGTTTGCGGACGACACAACAGTGGTAGGCTTGATTACCAACAACGATGAGACGGCCTACAGGGAGGAGGTGAGGGCCCTCGGAGTGTGGTGTCAGGAAAACAACCTCACACTCAACGTCAACAAAACTAAGGAGATGATTGTGGACTTCAGGAAACAGCAGAGGGAACACCCCCCTATCCACATCGATGGAACAGTAGTGGAGAGGGTAGCAAGTTTTAAGTTCCTCGGCATACACATCACAGACAAACTGAATTGGTCCACTCACACAGACAGCATCGTGAAGAAGGCGCAGCAGCGCCTCTTCAACCTCAGGAGGCTGAAGAAATTCGGCTTGTCACCAAAAGCACTCACAAACTTCTACAGATGCACAATCGAGAGCATCCTGGCGGGCTGTATCACCGCCTGGTATGGCAACTGCACCGCCCTCAACCGTAAGGCTCTCCAGAGGGTAGTGAGGTCTGCACAACGCATCACCGGGGGCAAACTACCTGCCCTCCAGGACACCTACACCACCCGATGTCACAGGAAGGCCATAAAGATCATCAAGGACATCAACCACCCGAGCCACTGCCTGTTCACCCCGCTATCATCCAGAAGGCGAGGTCAGTACAGGTGCATCAAAGCTGGGACCGAGAGACTGAAAAACAGCTTCTATCTCAAGGCCATCAGACTGTTAAACAGCCACCACTAACACTGAGTGGCTGCTGCCAACACACTGACACTGACTCAACTCCAGCCACTTTAATAATGGGAATTGATGGGAAATGATGTAAATATATCACTAGCCACTTTAAACAATGCTACCTTATATAAATGTTACTTACCCTACATTATTCATCTCATATGCATACGTATATACTGTACTCTATATCATCGACGGTATCCTTATGTAATACATGTATCACTAGCCACTTTATACTATACTATGCCACTTTGTTTACATACTCATCTCATTTGTACATACTGTACCCGATACCATCTACTGTATCTTGCCTATGCTGCTCTGTACCATCACTCATTCATATATCCTTATGTACATATTCTTTATCCCCTTACACTGTGTACAAGACAGTAGTTTTGGAATTGTTAGTTAGATTACTTGTTATTACTGCATTGTCGGAACTAGAAGCACAAGCATTTCGCTACACTCGCATTAACATCTGCTAACCATGTGTATGTGACAAATAAAAATTTGATTTGATTTGGCTTTATCAATAAGTGCATTGAGGACGTCCTCCCCACAGTGACTGTACGTACATACCCCAACCAGAAGCCATGGATTACAGGCAACATTCGCACTGAGCTAAAGGGTAGAGCTGCCACTTTCAAGGTGTGGGACTCTAGCCCGGAAGCTTACAAGAAATCCCGCTATGCCCTGCTACGAACCATCAAACAGGCAAAGCGTCAATACAGGGCTAAGATTGAATCATACTACACAGGCTCCGACGCTCGTTGGATGTGGCAGGGCTTGCAAACTATTACAGACTACAAAGGGAAGCACAGCCGTGAGCTGCCCAGTGACACGAGCCTACCAGATGAGCTAAATCAATACTATGCTCGCTTCGAGGCAAGCAACACTGAGGCATGCATGAGAGCATCAGCTGTTACGGACGACTGTGTGATCACGCTCTCCGTAACGGACGTGAGTAAGACCTTTAAACAGGTCAACATACACAAGGCTGCGGGGCCAGACGGATTACCAGGACGTGTGCTCCGGGCATGTGCTGACCAACTGGCAGGTGTCTTCACTGACATTTTCAACATGTCCCTGATTGAGTCTGTAATACCAACATGCTTCAAGCAGACCACCATAGTCCCTGTGCCCAAGGACACAAACACAACCTGCCTAAATGACTACAGACCCGTAGCACTCACGTCCATAGCCATGAAATGCTTTGAAAGGCTGGTAATGGCTCACATCAACACCATTATCCCAGAAACCCTAGACCCATTCCAATTTGCATACCGCCCAAACAGATCCACAGATGATGCAATCTCTATTGCACTCCACACTGCCCTTTCCCACCTGGACAAAAGGAACACCTATGTGAAAATGCTGTTCATTGACTACAGCTCAGCGTTCAACACCATAGTGCCCTCGAAGCTCATTACCAAGGTAAGGAACCTGAGACTAAACACCTCCCTCTGCAACTGGAACCTGTACCTCCTGACAGGCCACCCCCAGGTGGTGAGGGTAGGTAGCAACACATCTGCCACACTGATCCTCGACACTGGAGCTCCCCAGGGGTGCGTGCTCTTTTCCCTCCTGTACTTGACTGCATGGCCAGGCACGACTCCAACACCATCATTAAGTTTGCTGATGACACAACAGTGGTAGGCCTGATCACCGACAACGACAAGACAGCCTATAGGGAGGAGGTCAGAGACCTGGCCGGGTGGTGCCAGAATAACAACCTATCCCTCAACGTAACCAAGTCTAAGGAGATGATTGTGGACTACAGGAAAAGGAGCACCGAGCACGTCCCCATTGTCATCGACGGGGCTGTTGTGGACAGGTTGAGAGCTTCAAATTCCTTGGTGTTCACATCAACAACAAACTAGATTGGTCCAAACACACCAAGACAGTCGTGAAGAGGGCACAACAAAGCCTATTCCCCCTCCGGAAACTAAAAAGATTTGGCATGGGTCCTGAGATCCTCAAAAGGTTCTATAGCTGCAACATCGAGAGCATCCTGACCGGTTGCATCACTGCCTGGTACGGCAATTGCTCGGCCTCCGACCGCAAGGCCCTTCAGAGGGTAGTGCGTACGGCCCAGTACATCCCTGGGGCAAAGCTGCCTGCCATCCAGGACCTCTACCCCAGGCAGTGTCAGAGGAATGCCCTAAAAATTGTCAAAGACCCCAGCCACCCCGGTCATAGACTGTTCTGTCTACTACCGCATGGCAAGCGGTACCGGAGTGCCAAGTCTAGGACAAAAAGGCTTCTCAACAGTTTTTAACCCCCAAGCCATAAGACTACTGAACAGGTAACCAAATGGTGTCCCCCTGCCTCAACTCCTCTTTTACGCTGCTGCTACTCTCTGTTTATCTTATATGCATAGTCACTTTAACTATACATTCACATACATACTACCTAATTAGCCCGACCAACCAGTGCTCCCGCACATTGGCTAACCGGGCTATCTGCATTGTGTCTCACCACCAGCCAACCCCTCTGTTTACGCTTCTGCTATTCCCTGTTCATCATATATGCACAGTCACTTTAACGATACCTACATGTACATACTACCTCAATCAGCCTGACTAACCGGTGTCTGTATGTAGCCTTGCTAATCTTTTTTCAAATGTCTTTTTACTGTTGTTTTAATTCTTTACTTACCTACACACACACACACATACTTTTTTTCCCGCACCATTGGTTAGAGCCTGTAAGTAAGCATTTCACTGTAAAGTTTACACCTCTTGTATTCGGATTAACTTTGATTTGATTTGAGAGTTGAAAATGCAATTAGTTTAAATCAGGTGTGTTTGCTCGGGATGATGTGACACCAATCATGCCCCCGAGGACTGGAGTTGCCCAAGCCTAGTCTAGTGTGTGTCTTTAGGGTCAGTGCAGACAGTTCGGCTAGCATTCCTTGACTATTTATCAGTCTGGCTATTTAACCGTCTTTGGGGTAGAAGCTGTCTCGGAGCCTGTTGGCCCGAGAGCCGATGCTCCGGTACCGTTTGGCCTCTTGACGGGGAAGAGTTGCTAACGTGCCCCCTTCACAACTGCGGGTCAGTGCGGACCATGTTAAGTCCTTAGTAATATGGATGACAAAGAACTTGATGCTCTCGACCCGCTCCACCACAGCCCCGTCGATGTGGATGCCAAAGAACTTGATGCTCTCTGCTCTTTCTCCGGTAGTCCACAATCAGCTCCTTAGTCTTATTGATGTTGAAGGAGAGGTTGTTGACCTGCCAGCACACTACCAAGTCTCTGACCTCCTCCCTGTAGACTGTCTCATTGCTGTAGGTGGTCAGGCCTACGACCGTAGTGTCGTCAGCAAAGCTCTAGTGTGCCTGGGATGATGGCATTGATGTGTGTCATGACCAGCCTTTCAATGCGCTTCATAATTATAGATGTGAGTGCTATGGGGCGATAGTCATTTAGGCAGTATACCTTGGAGCTCTTGGGAACAGGGACAAAAGGTGTCATCTTAAAACATGTTGGGATTACAGACTGGGACAAGAAGAGATTGAAAATGGATGTGAAGACACTTGCCAGCTGGTTTTCGCATGCTTTGAGGACGTGCCCTGGTATTCCGGCTTTGTGATTGTTAACCTGTTCAAATGTTTTGCTCACGTTGGCCATGGAGAGCGAAATCACACAGTCATCCGGAAAATCAGGGACTTTAACACACGGCACAGTGTTATATTCCTCAAAGCGAGCATGAAATTTTAGGCTAATTTTAGGGAGTCCTGCATCGATGGGCAGCTCACGGCTGGGTTTCCCTTTGTAATCCGTTATGATACAACATACGACGAGCATCGGAGCCACTGTATAAGGATTTCACCTTCTTCCTATATTGTCCTTTTACATGTTGGATGTCTCGTTGGAGGTCGTAGTTCAAGTATGTGTCCATGTCCGTGTCCTGTTCCTTGTAAGCGGCAGCTCTAGCCTTTAGCCTAGCGCGGTATTGCCTGTAATCCATGGCTTTTGGTTTGCATACGTTTCTGAGGGATTTGTGATGTTTTATTTGTACTTGAAATGACTGTGTTTTTTTCATTTTAATGTGTACATATACTGTATATTTCATGTGTATTTTATATTGTATTATACAGTTTGCATTTGGAAAAGACCTAGGTCTTAATGTGTCTTCCTTGTTCAAATAAAGTTAAATAAAAAGACTGTGACTGTTGTGATAAACTCCTTAAGGCTATCGGATTAATCCTGGAACATTTCCTGTACTTGCAAAACAGTCTTATAGCCCCCAGTCTGCTTCAACTGACCACTTCCGTATTGAGCGCATCACTGCTACTTCCTGTATGAGCTTTTGTTTGTAACCAGGAAGCAGGAGAAAAGAGTCATGCTCAGATTTGCTGAAGCGAGGAAGGAGGGAGGGGCTTGTATGTGTTTCTGTGGGTAGAAGAAAAGTGGTCTAAAGTTTTAGCTCCCCCTAGTGGCCAGGAGATGTGTTGGTAGCAGTGAGGTAGGACGGTTTTCAGTCTCCCAGCGTTAATCTCCACCTACCAGAAATGCTGCCTCTGGGTGAACGGTTTCTTGTTTGTTTATGTCCCCACACAGTTCGTTGAGTGCCAGAGTGGTGTTGGCTTGTGGAGGGATGTAGACAGCCTAACGGATGACAACTCTCTTGGTAGATAAAAGTCCAGTCTGCATCAGTGTAAATGTTAGGTATATGTATCCATTAACTGCAGCGTTTGAATTAATCCCAGCCTTGGTCCCTGTCCTTGTTTGGGTGGAACCCCCCCCCCCCCACTCCCTTCCTCAAGGTAAATCAGCAGTTCAATATTGACCTTAAAGCATAACAGAGTTGAGTTGACAGACTGCTTGTCCTTCTGTCTCATGTTACAGCACTGTACCTCAGTCTGGTCTTGGTTGACCTCAGAGCAGCTGACATCCCCTGGTCTAGCGCTGTGTACTTGTTCCAAATGACATCCTATTCCCTAGATAGTACACTTCATCTGACCAGGGCCATCTGAATAGGGTACCATTTGGGACACAGCCTACAACTTTGAGGATGCTGACTTCCCCAGGTCGATCCCTTTGAATTTCGGCGACAGGAGGAGAGTGGACCTCTGCAACAAAATAAAAAATATGAATCAACGACAGCAGCTTTGAGCAAAACTTGTAAGAAGCATAGATAATCATATAGATAATAATTTTGTGTATCCTGGTTACTGGTTACCACAACCATTACAGAATAGAGAAAATATATAAATAGTTGGTTACTGTTATCAGCCCTGGTTTCTTATAGAGACTGCAGAGATCATTATCAGTGTGGCTCATAGAGCCTGCAGAGATGTCAGTGTGGCTCATAGAGCCTGCAGATATCATTATCAGTGTGGCTCATAGAGCCTGCAGAGATCATTATCAGTGTGGCTCATAGAGCCTGCAGAGATCATTATCAGTGTGGCTCATAGAGCCTGTAGAGATCATTATCAGTGTGGCTCATAGAGCCTGCAGAGATCATTATCAGTGTGGCTCATAGAGCCTGTAGAGATCATTATCAGTGTGGCTCATAGAGCCTGCAGAGATCATTATCAGTGTGGCTCATGGAGCCTGCAGAGATACAGTAATTGTCAGTGTGGCTCATAGCCAGTCCACCCACACACACACACACACACACACACACACACACACACACACACACACTGAAGCCAATCACCGAGCACGCACCATAAACCGCTGAGATTGAAAAGGGCATTTGGCTGCAGTTCACCCTCTCGTGTCCCCCGCTCAGTCTCTCTCTCTCTCTCTCTCTCTCTCTCTCTCTCTCTCTCTCTCTTTTTTTTTCTTCTCTCTTTCTTTACGAGCCTCCCTCCTCTCATCGTCTCATCCCAGCTATCGTAATGTGGTGACTAGAGATCTGGTTTAAACTGGTCAAATCATTCACTTATATTTCTCTCTTTTTTTTCATTTTTGACTCAATAGACATTGAACAAAATTGTATTTGAGGAATGATCTAGAAATCTCAGTCAGATATGTATACGGATATAAGTTGAAGTATATGTTTTCATGGGGTTTCACTAAATAAATGCATCCCACGAAACACAATCTATGAGCTTTTTGATAATGGTCAAATAACCTAGCAGTAGAATGTGTGCACTTCGTCAGTATTTCAGGTAAATGCAAGTTTCAGTTTAAAAAAAAATATGTTTTTTACATTTGTATTTTACATTTGTATAGAATAGTCCTCAGCTAAATGTTTCAGGTAAACGTCTGTCTCCATCCCAAATAGCACCCTATTCCCTTTTTATAGTTAACTACATTGGATACTTTGGGACGCATCCTCTGCCTTCTTAGTTGATAAAGTGTAACAGCCAGCACCAAACGACAGGACATCTACCCGTGAGAGTTCACTCGCTAATATACAACATATGGTGGGAGAAAACAGTAACAGATTTCGCTGTCAGTTCAGGTACAGAGATGGGATGAATCCTAGAGTTAAGAGAATCATTTTTTTCTTGATGATCTCCTGCCTGGGGATTTGTATGGGTTTTATGAGGTATGTCATTTTCTATGTGCCGTGCTTGGAACCCTGAAGGAGAAGACAGCACTCTGCTTCTGACTTCTTGTTAGCACTGTCTGAGCGGCATCGAGATGCCGTTTGTTTTCGTGAGGTGGACTTGAGGTGTTTCGTCTGATGCACAGTAATTGTGTTTTTTTTTTTTTTTTTTAAGCATGGGAGGTGCTTTCCATGTGGGAGTTGGGTGATTTAGGGAAGGTGTTGGGTGCAGGAAGAGGTCAAGGGGTTTTGATGTTTGCGTACACCCACAGAACGTAGGCGTAATGTACCCAACCAGGTATGCAGTTGGACAGGTTTTTTTGTTCTGAGAAACTATGAAGGACAGTGTGAAGGAAGATAGAGGTCAGTTTCGCTAGCCAATGCTAACTAGCGTTAGCGCAATGAATGGAATTCTACAGGTGGAGTAGCGTGAACCTACTGTCTTACTTCAGTCATACTGGATGCGGAGACGTTAAAAAAAAGACGCTATTGACGAATTCCTCTGACTCTGGGTAAACACCAGCATCCCACAGCATCCCTTTAATGGCCACAGGTGACCCTGAAAAGCCAAATACATCTTACAAAACACCAGATGGAAACTTCTATCACAACGTGGCCTCGTGACATAATATCAAACTGCTCTTGTTTTGCGTTTCTGTGTCAAGCCGCAGATAGAAATTGATGCAGGACAAGCCTTTCTTAGCAGAATTAACTCATCTGTTTGTTAGTAGAAGTTGTAACTCATCTGTTTCCTAGTAGAAGTAACTCATCTGTTTGTTAGTAGAAGTTGTAACTCATCTGTTTCCTAGTAGAAGTAACTCATCTGTTTCTTAGAAGAAGTTGTAACTCATCTGTTTCCTAGTAGAAGTAACTCATCTGTTTGTTAGTAGAAGTAACCCATCTGTTTGTTAGTAGAAGTTGTAACTCATCTGTTTGTTAGTAGAAGTTGTAACTCATCTGTTTGTTAGTAGAAGTTGTAACTCATCTGTTTCCTAGTAGAAGTAACTCATCTGTTTCCTAGTAGAAGTAACTCATCTGTTTCTTAGCAGAAGTTGTAACTCATCTGTGACAAGGACTCCAACACCTTTATCTGTTGTGTAGATGTCAGTTTCCAGTCCCTTACCCTTGAGACCTGCAGTGTATTGTATTGTCTGTGTGATCATCCAGTCTGTATAATGCAGAGCAGTACAGTATAGCACGGTATAGCACAGTATAGTGCTCAGGGAAGATGGAATGATGATATCAAGGGCTCAGTCCAGGACAATGCTGTCTCTGTCTGTTCTCTCACATTACTGGGCCTGGAGAGAAAAACAAGCAGATGGGGTAGAATACAGCTGATACAGTACGGACAGGGTCAAACTGTCCGATCCATCTCTCTCTTTCTCCCATTATCCTTCACATTCTCCCTCTCCTCTCCTTTCACCCTCCCCCCCTTCGCTCTCTCTCTCTGGGTACAGTAGGGACAGGGTCAAACTGTCCGATCCATCTCTCTCTTTCTCCCATTATCCTTCACATTCTCCCTCTCCTCTCCTTTCACCCTCCCCCCCTTCGCTCTCTCTCTCTGGGTACAGTAGGGACAGGGTCAAACTGTCCGATCCATCTCTCTCTTTCTCCCATTATCCTTCACATTCTCCCTCTCCTCTCCTTTCACCCTCCCCCCCTTCGCTCTCTCTCTCTGGGTACAGTAGGGACAGGGTGAAAAATTGTCTGTGTTCCAAAATGCGTACTTCTGTTCTATCTAGACCGTATAACGAGTGCGGAAGACAACTGTCATTTTTTCAAGTGTGATTCCAAACTCAAGAACGTGAAAAGGCAAGTATGTACTATGTTTACCAGCAGTTCTATTAGCGTACTTGGGAGGTCTGGAAAACAAAGCACGTACTTTGGGAGCGTACTTTTTGTTTCCCTACGCTGGGGAGGCTATCCCATAACACATTGCAAAACAGCAAAAATTCCTAAAACTGAATTAATGGCGGGCTGAAGTCTCTGCTTGGGAGAAAATCATCCACAGGAATAAGGAATAACTTTGTTAAATGTAAGTATTGCGTTGACTTAGACACCAAATTATGTTAAAAAGTATAAAAAATAAAAAATGTTGAACAGTTTTTTTAATTGAAAATAAAAATAAAAAATTGAATTCAAATGTTGAGTCACTGTTGTTTATCCGCCCGCTAGCCAAGCTAAGTTAGCTTGGGTAGTTAGCAGGAGATCTCGTCCTGGTTATCGGCTGTCTAGGGATGAATAACTAAAATAACTAATCGTAAAGTCAGCAGTGTCAATTGTGAAGATCCGGACAGTTTTTAAACCTGAATTGGTGAACTTGCTAGCCAGCCATCTTCTCTGCGCTGCCTCATATTGACAGCTTTGGTAGAGAATATGTGATCAACAAACGGTTTGAGAGTAGAAATGTATATATTTTTTTTGAAACAGAGTTGGTCCCGGTTAAGATATCTTGATATTTATACAATTTCCTGTCTTCATCTCCCCGTTATTCATGAGCTGATCCACCATCTTTATAATCATCAACTCCATTTTGCTAAATAGGAGATATTCTGCGATTTGTTGAGGTCAAACCTGTATTACAAGGTTTGTATGATTGCTGAAATATGTTGAATTAATTGAGGAACGTGATAACGCTCTGAATTTATGAACGGCCTGTTTCGCAATTCATAACAATGTCATTGGCGATCAAAGTTACTCTTTCTTTAGTAAATATCGGTTTCACTTGAAATCTTTACATAGTGAAACCCTTTACACTGTGAAATATTTACATGGTGAAACCTTTTACACTGTGAAATCTTTACATAGTGAAACCCTTTTACACTGGTTTTACATAGTGAAACCTTTTACACTGTGAAATATTTACATAGTGGTGCAGCCAAGCCGGCGATGTGACAATCTTATTTTGGGAGAACCCTGGAATAGTGGCCCGTATCCTGGTTTTAAATGGGCACTTCCGATTCTTGCATTATTTCCCGGGACTCTCTTCGATAAATGTGACCGACCGACACGATTCGGTATTATGTAGCAAAATTTGAACTTGAAAGTAGAGACTCAGAGCTATAAAATGGTATCATACACTACAGTTGAGGAACAATGGGAAAAGTAATTCTGCTTTGAATGTTGATACACTTGTAACCCCATTTTTAAGAAAATGGCCCTTGAATGTTTTGGTAAACCTACTGGAGAGCTCCTCTTTGTCTACACCCATTCAGCATCTTTAACACCCTCTTAAGCTTTAGCCCTACTCGTCTCTTTAAGGATTCACATGTGAGACCATGTACTAAACAACCAAAGATTTCAAGACTGAAGGCTGGTTTAAACAACGTCTATCGACATGTCTGTATACAGACAGTAGTGAGATCATGAACATTCTATTGTCATCCAACATCAAACTATTCGTTGTTGTTATGAAACACAAAAACAACAGGCCTGGTGGTCCAAAATAGCACAACTGCTGTATTGTAACACCAATAAACCCATCTGTTAAAAAATTAATTTAGTATACGTCAATCTACCAAACCTGTCAACTAAAAGCAACTTTCTAAACAATGTTTTGGTTCGTTTCTAGCTCCTTAGCTCCTTAGCTCCTTAGCTAGCTAGCTGAAGTTAAGTTTTTAAGTTTAACTTTATCTTGGCCAGGTTGCAATTGTAAATGAGAACTTGTTCTCAACTTGCCTACCTGGTTAAATAAAGGTGAAATAAAAATAAATAAATAAAATAAAAAGTTAGCTGGCTTCAAATAATGTCCCTCATCATACAGCTGACAGCGTCTTAACTTTGCTAACTTGTCTTCATTATTACAGGAAAATAAACTCATAACAAGTTAATGGCGAGCTGATTACATAAAATAGCTTACGGTTGTGAGTGTGACGCAATTAAAGCAGAGCATTCTAGCCCAGACTCTGTCTCGTTGGCCTGACGTTATATCCTAATTTGACTTTGGTGCAGGTCATGTTGTTCTTCATATTACCGTCTCTGGTACATACACACTATATGAAATAAAGTCCACATTTATTTGTCACATGCGCAGGATACAGAACGTGTAAATGGTACAGTGAAATGGTTACTGGCAATAGTGGAGTCTTTTGTTTTGACATGTAGCTAGCTAGCTAAACAACAAACCCTAATCCCAATTCATATCGTTATTACCCTACCACTAATGTTAGCTAGCTGACATTAGGCTAAAACTAGCAATGCAAATGGCTCTGAGATACGAATAATCCTACTACACAGATCATACACGTATTAGCTAGCGAGCCAGCTAATTTTAGTCAGCTTTCAAACAGTACGCTTTATATAATGAAAACTACTTTTCTGACAAAATTAGAAACGTATAATATCTGAAAATGTAGCTAGCTAGACTCTCTTACCTGTATACACGGATTAACGCTTCTTCTCCCTTTCTGTCATGGTTGCCATGGTTGCCCTTAGTTTGAAGATGTAATCCGACTCCCTCTGCATTTGCAATCAAACGGCTGAGATTTCTTCATCTGCTTAGCTATCGTACTCAGCTACCACCGGGCATTCCACTGATCAAGCGGTTGAGATTTCTTCTTCATCTGCTTAGCTATCGTACTCAGCTTCCACCGGGCATTCCACTGATTTCAAAACATGGTCCTCCAGAAAGTGGAGAGAATTAGCAACACTTTTGCAGTTCTTCGTGATAAAAAGGATTACCTACTACATACTAAGCAGTTAATGTTATAGTCAGAAGCCTGCTACTCGGCATGTCAAGCCCATCCATTATCTCAGCCAATCAAGGCTAGCAGGAAGGTTGATGTCTTTTTCTGTGGCTAAACCAACTAGACTCATATTTTAACAATGTTATTTGTATTTACGCCTAGTTTCCGGAAATGAGTCACAAATATGAATTATTCCCGGTATTGAATCTTGGTAGATTTTCAGGAAATATTCATCCCTAGTGTGTGTGCGTGTGTTTATGTGTGTGTGTGTGTGTGTGTGTGTGCTGGCGTGTGTGTGTGTTTTTGGCACCCATTCCCCCCTCCATTATCCTGATAGCTGTGCTCCATGAGGAACGCTGTCAGTTAGGAGATAAATGCCACACAGAGAGACTATAAAGTTGTCATTTAATAATGTTATTTATAGCTACATTCAGTCCTCTTCCACAATACCTACTTCATGCATGTCTAGTCTATGAAGGTGTAAAAGTTTATTTTTTAATGGATTAGTGTAATATCTGTGTAATAACATATAATTACACATTAACTACACACACACACACACACACACACACACACACACACACACACACACACACACACACACACACACACACACACACACACACACACACACACACACATACACACACACACACACACACACACACACACACACACACACACGTTACTGGTTCCTCCTGTATTGTTTATTTCCTGTGGCTGAAACTCTACTGGGTCAAGAGGGGACCTGTCTTTCTTCATGGCCAGAAACAGCATTTGAAATGTGTTTCTGTGTCAAACACCATATCCACAAAGTATATCCTGCCATAAAAAATAAAAAAAAACACCCCGTCTGAGGGACTCTACATGGAGTGATGGATGATAAACAAGCTTTAATGTTGCTGTAGAACTAGTGTAGGTTCCGTGGCAGCTTATTGAGTGGTAGTAAATGGATGATGGATGTGGAATTCTCTCTGTGTTCAGGTGTGTGACGTCTCCTGGAAGACCAGAGATTAGTCTGTAGACCTCGGTTCAAAAAGTTATCTTTTTTTTTTTTTTCCAAAATACTGTTTATTATCTTATAATGTTTTTTTTTTGAGCCAGACTGGATTGCAATTTTTTGGGGACCACTCCGTTGGTTCCACTGCACCAGGCAATCTCAATCAAGCATCACAGCTTAATACTATTTGAACCCAGGTCTCTGCTGTGCTCTGGTGGACAGGCAGTCTGAGCCTTGATTTTTGAAACTCAGAGAAAGAGAGAGATAGAGAGAGAAAGAAAGTAAGCGAATGAAAGACAGAGAAAGAAAGAGAGATGGAGGGAGGGAGGGGGAGAGAGAGAGAAAGAGAGAGATAGAGAGAGAAAGAAAGTAAGAGAACGAAAGAGAGAGAAAGAGAGAGAAAGAAAGAGAGAACTAAGAGAGAGGGAGGGAGGGAGAGAGAGAGAGGGAGATAGAGAAAGAGAGGGGAAGAGAGGCAGATAGGGAGGGAGGGAGGGAGGGAGGGAGGGAGGGAGGGAGGGAGGGAGGGAGGGAGGGAGGGAGAGACAGAAAGGTGTGATTTATGCAAACAGGAAACCTGATGATTTGTTTAGGGGTCTTGATTGCGCCCTGTAGTCAGATACAGTCCTTCACCACTCCACCGTAACCGAGAGATTGTTTTCAGGGCTTATGTTTCTGAAGGGTGGATATACTGTACTGTACACAATGATGCAATCACAGTTATTCTGCTGAGTGCTATCCTGAGGGGACTACGTCCCAAATGTAACCCTATTTCCTACAACGTGCACTACTTGGAATAGGGTGCCATAGGGCCCTGGTCAGAAGTAGTACACTATGTCGGGAATAGGGTGCCATTTGGGACACATCCCTGGGTTTATGTTTACATGGGGATGTTTTTGCCAGTTGGACAGCGAGAGGACAGTCTTTGAGAACAGTCTCATCATTTGAGGTGTGGATGATTGAATTGAATTGAGTTAAGCTGAGCTCTATTCAGTCCATATCGTTAAATACTGTCAACAGAGCAAAGGCTCTATTCAGTCCATATTGCGAAATTCAGAGTTACAGCAGAATTGACATTTAAAGGTAATGTTCCCACGTTAGCAGAGTCAGCGTTCACGGTCGTCACTGCGTATGTCAGCTCAATAACATTTATATCACACAATCTGTATCGCTTCAGCTTGAATAGAGCCCTAAGAGTTCCCCATTGTGATTTTTGTCTTGATCTCTGTTTGTGTAACTCATAGAAATACAGTCAGTAGAATGGGCATAGCCCCTCAGATTGTCTCTAAAATGTCCTCTTGATGTCCAATGATTAAGGTGTTGGTTTGTCAAGCGGGAGACTTGGGCTCAGATCCTACGAGTTACATAATCTTACAGTGAGGATAAGAGTGTCCAGCGGGTTCAGATTTGGCTCCTTGTACTTTGGGTTTGGGCAGTTCCTTAATTCATCCTCAGCACAATAACTGAAGGGGAGAATACCTTTTAGTGGCTCAGTGGCAGAAATCAAATCCACCAGGTCATTGCTGTAAATGGGAATGTGTTTTTAGTCCACTTACCTGGTAAAATAAGGGTGCAAAAAAAATGTAAACATAATATGATGATTTGCAACATGGTCACCAATACTTTACCACTCTGTTTCCATCTGACACCATCCTTTAACTGACATCAGTTAAGTCTGGGAGTTTCACCAGTCTCCCCTCACCAAAGGAGCAGAATGCCATTACAGCCTCCTGTCACACATTCCTTCCCTCTCTCCCTCTGTCTCCCTCCTTCAAACCCCCTCTCTCTCTCTCTCTCTCTCTCTCTCTCTCTCTCTCTCTCTCTCTCTCTCTCGACACTCTGTCTGTCTCTCTGTCTCTCTCTCTCTCTCTCTCTCTGTCTCTCTCTCTGTCCGTCTCTCTGTCTCTCTCTCTCTGCCTCTCTCTCTCTCTGTCCGTCTCTCTGTCTCTCTCTCTCTCTGTCTCTCTCTCTCTCTGTCTCTCTCTCTGTCTCTCTCTCTCTGACCCCATCCACCTTTATAGATAACTATGACACCATATAGTCTAAGTTCTATTTACACTACATGGACAGAAGTATGTGGACACGCCTTCAAATTAATGGATTCGGTTATTTCAACCACACCCGTTGCTGACAGGTTTATAAAAATTGAGCACACAGCCGTGCAATCTCCATAGACAAACTTTGGCAGTAGAACGGTAAGTACTTGAAGAGCTCAGTGACTTTCAACGTGGCACCGCCATACAGTAGGATGTCACCTTTTCAACAAGTCAGTTCGTTAAATTTCTGCCCGGCTAGAGCTACAACTTTAAGTGCTGTTATAGTGAAGTGGAAGCGTCTAGTAGCAACAACGGTTCAGTCGCAATATAGTCAGCCACACAAGCTGACAGAACGGGACCGCCGAGTGCTGAAGGGCGTAGCGTGTAAAAATCGACTGTTCTCAGTTGCAACATTCAGTACCGAGTTCCAAACTTCCTCTGGAAGCAACGTCAGCACAATAACTGTTTGTCGGGAGCTTCATAAAATGTTTTTCCATGGCTGAGCAGCCTCGCACAAGCCTAAGATTACCATGTGCAATGTCAAGCGTCGGCTGGAGTGGTGTAAAGCTCGCCGCCATTGGGCTCTGGAGCAGTGGAAACACGTTCTCTGGAGTGATGAATCACGCTTCACCATCTGGCAGTCCGACGGACTAATCTGGGTTTGACGGATGCCAGGAGAACGTTACCTGCCCCAATGCATAGTGACAACTGTAAAGTTTTGTGGAGGAGGAATAATGGTCTGGGGCTGGTTTTTATGGTTCAGGCCCCTTAGTTCCAGTGAAGGAAAATGTTAAACTACAGCATACAATGACATTCTAGATGATCCTGTGCATCCAACCTTGTGGCAACTGTTTGGGGACGGTCCTTTCCTGTTTCAGCATGACAATTCCCCCATGAACAAAGTGAGATCCATACAGAAAATGATTCCCAGCCTTCCCAGAAGAGTGGAGGCTAGAGTGTCTGTCTGTATCATGAGGCAGCATGCTGCTAGAGTGTCTGTCTGCATCACGAGGCAGCATACTGCTAGAGTGTCGCTCTGTACCATGAGGCAGCATGCTGCTAGAGTGTCGGTCTGTATCACGAGGCAGCATACTGCTAGAGTGTCTGTCTGTATCTCGAGGCAGCATGCTGCTAGAGTGTCTCTCTGTATCACGAGGCAGCATGCTGCTAGAGTGTCTGTCTGTATCACGAGGCAGCATGCTGCTAGAGTGTGTTTTTTGTCTGTATCACGAGGCAGCATCCTGCTAGAGTGTCTGTCTGTATCACGAGGCAGCATGCTGCTAGAGTGAGTCTGTCTGTATCATGAGGCAGCATGCTGCTAGAGTGTCTGTCTGTATCACGAGGCAGCATACTGCTAGAGTGAGTCTCTCTGTATCACGAGGCAGCATGCTGCTAGAGTGTCTGTCTGCATCACGAGGCAGCATACTGCTAGAGTGTCTCTCTGTACCATGAGGCAGCATACTGCTAGAGTGTATGTCTGTATCACGAGGCAGCATACTGCTAGAGTGTGTCTGTCTGTATCTCGAGGCAGCATGCTGCTAGAGTGTCTCTCTGTATCACGAGGCAGCATGCTGCTAGAGTGTCTGTCTGTATCACGAGGCAGCATGCTGCTAGAGTGTGTTTTTTGTCTGTATCACGAGGCAACATGCTGCTAGAGTGTCTCTCTGTACCTTGAGGCAGCATGCTGCTAGATTGTCTGCATGTATCACGAGGCAGCATGCTGCTAGAGTGTCTCTCTGTACCGTGAGGCAGCATGTTGCTAGAGTGTCTGTATGTATCACGAGGCAGCATGCTGCTAGAGTGTCTGTCTGTATCACGAGGCAGCATGCTGCTAAAGTGTCTCTCTGTACCGTGAGGCAGCATGCTGCTAGAGTGTCTGTATGTATAACGAGGCAGCATGCTGCTAGAGTGTCTGTCTGTATCCCAAGGCAGCATGCTGCTAGAGTGAGTCTGTCTGTATCACGAGGCAGCATGCTGCAAGAGTCGGCAGAATGGGCCCATTAGGCCCGTAATTAAGGACAAATATAGCTGTTGAAGAGATGGAGAAAGGAGACAGAGAATTGAAAAGATGGAGACAGAGGAGTGGATAGATGGAGACGGAGGAGTGGAGAGATGGAGACGGAGGAGTGGAGAGCTGGAGAGATGGAGACGGAGGAGTGAAGAGATGGAGACGGAGGAGTGGAGAGATGGAGAGATGGAGACGGAGGAGTGGAGAGCTGGCGAGATGGAGACGGAGGAGTGGAGAGCTGGCGAGATGGAGACGGAGGAGTGAAGAGATGGAGACGGAGGAGTGGAGAGATGGAGAGATGGAGACGGAGGAGTGGAGAGCTGGCGAGATGGAGACGGAGGAGTGGAGAGCTGGCGAGATGGAGACGGAGGAGTGGAGAGCTGGAGAGATGGAGACCATGGAGTGGAGAGCTGGAGAGATGGAGACGGAGGAGTGGAGAGATGGAGAGATGGAGACGGAGGAGTGGAGAGCTGGAGAGATGGAGACGGAGGAGTGGAGAGATGGAGACGGAGGAGTGGAGAGATGGAGAGAGGAGACAGAGTGGAGAGATGGAGAGATGGAGACGGAGGAGTGGAGAGATGGAGAAGGAGGAAGGGATAGATGGAGACGGAGGAGTGGAGAGATGGAGACGGAGGAGTGGAGAGATGGAGACGGAGGAAGGGATAGATGGAGACGGAGGAGTGGAGAGATGGAGACAGAGGAGTGGAGAGATGGAGACGGAGGAGTGGAGAGCTGGAGAGATGGAGACGGAGGAGTGGAGAGATGGAGAGATGGAGACGGAGGAGTGGAGAGCTGAAGAGATGGAGACGGAGGAGTGGAGAGATGGAGACGGAGGAGTGGATAGATGGAGAGATAGAGACGGAGGAGTGGAGAGATGGAGAAGGAGGAAGGGATAGATGGAGACGGAGGAGTGGAGAGATGGAGACGGAGGAGTGGATAGATGGAGAGATGGAGACGGAGGAGTGGAGAGCTGGAGAGATGGAGACGTAGGAGTGGAGAGATGGAGACAGAGGAGTGGAGAGATGGAGAGAGGAGACGGAGGAGTGGAGAGATGGAGAGATGGAGACGGAGGAGTGGAGAGATGGAGACGGAGGAAGGGATAGATGGAGACAGAGGAGTGGAGAGATGGAGACGGAGGAAGGGATAGATGGAGACGGAGGAGTGGAGAGATGGAGACGGAGGAGTGGATAGATGGAGACGGAGGAGTGGATAGATGGAGACGGAGGAGTGGAGAGATGGAGACGGAGGAGTGGAGAGATGGAGACGGAGGAGTGGAGAGATGGAGACGGAGGAGTGGAGAGATGGAGACGGAGGAGTGGATAGATGGAGAGAGGAGATGGAGGAGTGGATAGATGGAGATGGAGGAGTGGAGAGATGGAGACGGAGGAGTGGATAGATGGAGAGATGGAGATGGAGGAGTGGAGAGATGGAGACGGAGGAGTGGAGAGATGGAGACGGAGGAGTGGATAGATGGAGAGAGGGAGATGGAGGAGTGGAGAGATGGAGACGGAGGAGTGGAGAGATGGAGACGGAGGAGTGGATAGATGGAGACGGAGGAGTGGATAGATGGAGAGAGGAGACGGAGGAGTGGATAGATGGAGATGGGGGAGTGGAGAGATGGAGACGGAGGAGTGGATAGATGGAGAGATGGAGATGGAGGAGTGGAGAGATGGAGACGGAGGAGTGGAGAGATGGAGACGGAGGAGTGGAGAGATGGAGAGATGGAGATGGAGGAGTGGAGAGATGGAGACGGAGGAGTGGACAGAGGAGACGGAGGTGTGTAGAGATGGAGCAGTGGAGAGATGGAGAGATGGAGGAGTGGAGAGATGGAGAGATTGGAGAGAGGTGACGGAGGAGTGGATAGATGGAGACAGAGGAGTGGAGAGATGGAGAGAGTTGATGGAGGAGTGAACAATGTCATCGCTCCATAAGGACACACAAGAGGGTGTGAAAGAAGGTTTTGCAACCCTCTAAGTCAGGGTGATTACTTAGCTGAAATTATATTGAGAGTAATATACCCACTGGAACAATTACATTGAACAGAGAATCTGGATAGCTTGGAATGGAACAGAGAATATATCTAGTTTGGAATGGAACAGAGAATATATCTAGTTTGGAATGGAACAGAGAATATATCTAGTTTGGAATGGAACAGAGAATATATCTAGTTTGGAATGGAACAGAGAATATATCTAGTTTGGAATGGAACAGAGAATATATCTAGTTTGAAATGGAACAGAGAATATATCTAGTTTGAAATGGAACAGAGACTATATCTAGTTTGGAATGGAACAGAGAATATATCTAGTTTGGAATGGAACAGAGAATATATCTAGTTTGGAATGGAACAGAGAATATATCTAGTTTGGAATGGAACAGAGAATATATCTAGTTTGGAATGGAACAGAGAATATATCTAGTTTGGAATGGAACAGAGAATATATCTAGTTTGGAATGGAACAGAGAATATATCTAGTTTGGAATGGAACAGAGAATATATCTAGTTTGGAATGGAACAGAGAATATATCTAGTTTGAAATGGAACAGAGAATATATCTAGTTTGGAATGGAACAGAGAATATATCTAGTTTGGAATGGAACAGAGAATATATCTAGTTTGGAATGGAACAGAGAATATATCTAGTTTGGAATGGAACAGAGAATATATCTAGTTTGGAATGGAACAGAGAATATATCTAGTTTGGAATGGAACAGAGAATCTGGATAGTTTGAAATGGAACAGAGAATATATCTAGTTTGGAATGGAACAGAGAATATATCTAGTTTGAAATGGAACAGAGAATATATCTAGTTTGGAATGGAACAGAGAATATATCTAGTTTGGAATGGAACAGAGAATATATCTAGTTTGAAATGGAACAGAGACTATATCTAGTTTGAAATGGAACAGAGAATCTATCTAGTTTGAAATGGAACAGAGAATATATCTAGTTTGGAATGGAACAGAGAATCTATCTAGTTTGAAATGGAACAGAGAATATATCTAGTTTGGAATGGAACAGAGAATATATCTAGTTTGGAATGGAACAGAGAATATATCTAGTTTGAAATGGAACAGAGAATCTATCTAGTTTGAAATGGAACAGAGAATATATCTAGTTTGGAATGGAACAGAGAATATATCTAGTTTGGAATGGAACAGAGAATATATCTAGTTTGAAATGGAACAGAGAATCTATCTAGTTTGAAATGGAACAGAGAATATATCTAGTTTGGAATGGAACAGAGAATATATCTAGTTTGGAATGGAACAGAGAATATATCTAGTTTGGAATGGAACAGAGAATATATCTAGTTTGGAATGGAACAGAGAATATATCTAGTTTGGAATGGAACAGAGAATCTATCTAGTTTGGAATGGAACAGAGAATATATCTAGTTTGGAATGGAACAGAGAATATATCTAGTTTGGAATGGAACAGAGAATCTATCTAGTTTGGAATGGAACAGAGAATCTATCTAGTTTGGAATGGAACAGAGAATCTATCTAGTTTGGAATGGAACAGAGAATATATCTAGTTTGAAATGGAACAGAGAATCTATCTAGTTTGGAATGGAACAGAGAATCTATCTAGTTTGGAATGGAACAGAGAATCTATCTAGTTTGGAATGTTTGTGTTCTGTTTTTTTTTTAAATAGAATTGAACTGTAGTTCAGACAGTATTGTTATTCCAATATCAACTTTACATGTCCTTCCTGAAAGTTACACACAAAAACATGCTAAACCCATACACCTCAAACAAATGTTTAGGGTTAAAACGAGGTGAAGGGCAAACTTGCATTAGAATACATGAATTAAAGCCCAGGAGATGCACTCTTGAGAGACATTGAGGGGAGGCCGAGTGGAGCGCTTCTAAATGGAACCTAATTCTCCTTTTATCCACTTTTCTCTCTACGCGTATTCTGATCCTGGTAATAGCATGCTATTCCCCTGCTATTCACCTTAGGGTGGAGATTAAATAAATGAAGGTGTGTCCACAGATACGTCGTATTCTGACCTTGACTTAATTCCCTCATAATTCCACCACCTTTATGCGAGAGGAAACTATGAATAAGGTGTAGGGAACCAATCGGTTCCAAGGTGGGAAAAGGATCCACTTTATTCTGAATGAAATAACACCATACTCCATGCACTGTAATTTACCACTTGATAGGAGCTATTGAAAAGTACAGTAAGTGAGTAACCTGTATGGATAATGGAATTGTAAATATAAATTACACTTGTTTCAAATATTTTTGACCTGATAATCGTTGGAGACATTTGGAAGCAACCTGAAGCATATCAACATATTAATTTCCCCGCAGTAAAGTTTATGAAATGCTGTGCCATTATTAAATTGGACAGGCCGTTTAACTTGCAGGGATGGGCACTCTCGAATGTCTTCATTGTAGGCTACCCCGACTTTCTCTGTTTCCTATTTCTATCATGTTAAATATTAGCCACTATCAGCATCAACAGTCAGTATGCCTAATAACCACACATGTTCAACTGAAAATGGACTGTTAGTTCCCTTCAGTTGGTATAGCTTACATTATCATTCCATTTACTGTTAGTTCCCTTCAGTTGGCATAGCCTACATTATCCCACATTTTTTATTTGGCCTTCCTGCTACAGTATTAGCCAAACTAATTGAATAACAGATTCAATACATAGATAGTGTCCACCCTCGCAACAAATGAAAAGGAAGTTTGTTCTGAAATTTCTGTCCTATATCTGAGAGATTGAAGGGAAAAACTATATATATAAATATATATATATATATATAAATATATGTATATATATATATATATATATATATATATATATATATATATATATATATAAATATATATATATATATATATATAAATAAATAAATATATATATTTGTTTTGTTATGTATTTAAACCCTTATTTTTGGAACTAAACAGTCTCCATATACAACATACTTCCTCCATTCATTGCGTTCATCTGGCACTGGGAGACATGTACAGTTGAAGTCGAAAGTTTACATACACTTAGTTTGGAGTCATTACAACTTGTTTTTCAACCACTCCACACATTTCTTCTCTCTTGGGCAGTATTTTCACGTCCAGATGAAAAGCGTGCCCAAATTAAACATCCTGTTACTCAGGCCCAGAAGCTAGGACATGCATATAATTGGTAGACTTGGATAGAAAACACTCTAAAGTTTCTAAAACTGTTAAAATGATGTCTGTAACAGAACTGATATGGCAGACGAAAGGCCCCGAGGACAAACCACCCCCCCCAAAAAAAAATTTCAGGCTACCACTGTTTTCAATGGCTGTCACTTTTATTATAAGGTGAAGTCCTCCCAGATTGCAGTTCCTAGATCTTCCACTAGATGTCAACAGTCATTAGAAAGAGTTTCAGGCTGTTTTTTGGAAAAATGAGCAAGAAATTGTAGTTTTTCTAGGTGGCTCCCATTTTGGCTGTAGTGTTTCTAAGAGTGGAAGAGAGCTCGTTATTTGGTATTTTTCTCCTGTAATGACAATAATGATTCTACGTTGAAAATTTTAGCGTTTATTTACGTATTAGGGTACCTAAGGTTTGATTATAAACGTTGTTTGACTTGTTTGGAAAAGTTTATTAGTAACGTTTGGGATTCATTTTGTATACATTTTGATGGAGGGAAACTGAGTAGATTATTGACTGAAGCGCACCAGCTAAACTGAGTTTTTATGGATATAAAGAAGGACATTATCGAACAAAATTACAATTTGTGATGTAACTGGGACCTTTTGGAGTGCCAACAGAAGAAGATCATCAAAGGTAAGGCATTTATTATATAGCTATTTCTGACTGTCGTGGCGCACCTGCCTGGTTGAAATATGTTTTCCTGGTTTTGTATGCGGGGCGTTGCACTCAGATAATCGCATGGTGTGCTTTCACCGTAAAGCCATTTTTGAAATCTGACAGCGGCTGGATTAACAAGAAGTTAAGCATTATTTTGATGTGTTACACTTGTGATTTTATGAAAGTAAAATTTTTACAATTCTGTAGTTTGAATTTCACTCTCTGCAATTTCACCGGATGTTGGCCAGGTGGGATGCTACCGTCCCATAAGAAGTTTTAACAAATGATAGTTTTGGCCAGTCGGTTAGGACATCTACTTTGTATATGACTCTTCTCTAGGTTCATCTCTCTGAAGGTGAGGGCTCTGAGAGGTCTCTTCTCTAGGTTCATCTCTCTGTAGGTGAGGACTCTGACTCTTCTCCAGGTTCATCTCTCTGTAGGTGAGGACTCTGACTCTTCTCTAGGTTCATCTCTCTGTAGGTGAGGACTCTGACTCTTCTCCAGGTTCATCTCTCTGAAGGTGAGGGCTCTGAGAGGTCTCTTCTCTAGGTTCATCTC
This sequence comes from Oncorhynchus mykiss, assembly GCF_057628025.1. Classification (NCBI taxonomy): domain Eukaryota; kingdom Metazoa; phylum Chordata; class Actinopteri; order Salmoniformes; family Salmonidae; genus Oncorhynchus; species Oncorhynchus mykiss. The sequence goes on from NC_143025.1 coordinate 91,287,944, forward strand.
TCTGTAGGTGAGGACTCTGACTCTTCTCCAGGTTCATCTCTCTGTAGGTGAGGACTCTGACTCTTCTCTAGGTTCATCTCTCTGTAGGTGAGGACTCTGACTCTTCTCCAGGTTCATCTCTCTATAGGTGAGGACTCTGAGAGGTCTCTTCTCTAGGTTCATCTCTCTGTAGGTGAGGACTCTGACTCTTCTCCAGGTTCATCTCTCTGTAGGTGAGGACTCTGACTCTTCTCTAGGTTCATCTCTCTGTAGGTGAGGACTCTGACTCTTCTCCAGGTTCATCTCTCTGTAGGTGAGGGCTCTGACTCTTCTCTAGGTTAATCTCTCTATAGGTGAGGGCTCTGACTCTTCTCTAGGTTAATCTCTCTATAGGTGAGGGCTCTGACTCTTCTCTAGGTTAATCTCTCTATAGGTGAGGACTCTGAGGGGTCTCTTCTCCAGGTTAATCTCTCTATAGGTGAGGGCTCTGACTCTTCTCTAGGTTAATCTCTCTATAGGTGAGGACTCTGACTCTTCTCCAGGTTAATCTCTCTATAGGTGAGGACTCTGACTCTTCTCCAGGTTAATCTCTCTATAGGTGAGGACTCTGACTCTTCTCCAGGTTAATCTCTCTATAGGTGAGGACTCTGACTCTTCTCCAGGTTAATCTCTCTATAGGTGAGGACTCTGACTCTTCTCCAGGTTAATCTCTCTGTAGGTGAGGACTCTGACTCTTCTCTAGGTTAATCTCTCTATAGGTGAGGACTCTGAGCGGTCTCTTCTCCAGGTTCATCTCTCTATAGGTGAGGACTCTGACTCTTCTCCAGGTTAATCTCTCTATAGGTGAGGACTCTGACTCTTCTCCAGGTTAATCTCTCTATAGGTGAGGACTCTGAGCGGTCTCTTCTCCAGGTTCATCTCTCTATAGGTGAGGACTCTGACTCTTCTCTAGGTTAATCTCTCTATAGGTGAGGACTCTGAGCGGTCTCTTCTCCAGGTTCATCTCTCTATAGGTGAGGACTCTGACTTCTCCAGGTTAATCTCTCTGTAGGTGAGGGCTTTGCGGTGGAATGTGTTGGCATCGTTTCTTTTTAGGTGGTTGTAGAATTTAGCAGCTATTTTCTGGATGTTGATAACTAGTGTGTATACTCCTAATTATGCTCTGCATGCTTTGTTTGGGGTTTTGCATTGCAAAGGAAGGATAGTTTTGCAGAATTCTGCATGCAGAGTATCAATTGGGTGTTTGTCCCATTTTGTGAAAACTTGGTTGGTGAGTGGACTCCAGACCTCGCAATGGATTCTATATGTAACTGATTTAAATATATATTTTTAAAGATTCTAATTGGGATGTAGAAGGCCCTTCTTGCCTTGACTCTCAGATCGTTCACAGCCTTGTGGAGGTTACCTGTGGTGCTGATGTTTAGGCCGAGGTATGTATAGTTTTTTGTGTGCTCTAGGACAGCGCCCTCTAGATGGAATTTGTATTTGTTGTCCTGGCTACCGGACCTTTTTTGGAACACCACTATTTTTGTCTGACTGAGATTCACTCTCAGGGCCCAGGTCTGTCAGGGCCCAGGTCTGTCAGGGCCCAGGTCTGTCAGGGCCCAGGTCTGTCAGGGCCCAGGTCTGTCAAGGCCCAGGTCTGTCAGGGCCCAGGTCTGTCAGGGCCCAGGTCTGTCAAGGCCCAGGTCTGTCAGGGCCCAGGTCTGTCAAGGCCCAGGTCTGTCAGGGCCCAGGTCTGTCAGGGCCCAGGTCTGTCAGGGCCCAGGTCGGTCAAGGCCCAGGTCTGTCAGGGCCCAGGTCTGTCAGGGCCCAGGTCTGTCAAGGCCCAGGTCTGTCAGGGCCCAGGTCTGTCAAGGCCCAGGTCTGTCAGGGCCCAGGTCTGTCAGGGCCCAGGTCTGTCAAGGCCCAGGTCTGTCAGGGCCCAGGTCTGTCAGGGCCCAGGTCTGTCAAGGCCCAGGTCTGTCAGGGCCCAGGTCTGTCAGGGCCCAGGTATGTCAGGGCCCAGGTCTGTCAAGGCCCAGGTCTGTCAGGGCCCAGGTCTGTCAGGGCCCAGGTCTGTCAAGGCCCAGGTCTGTCAGGGCCCAGGTCTGTCAGGGCCCAGGTCTGTCAGGGCCCAGGTCTGTCAGGGCCCAGGTCTGTCAGGGCCCAGGTCTGACAGAATCTGTACAGAAGATCAAGGTTATGCTATAGGCCCTCCTTGGTCAGGGACAGAAGCACCAGATCATCAGCAAACAGTAGACGTTTGATTTCCAAATCCAGTAGGGTGAGGGCAGGTGTTGCAGACTGTTCTAGTGCCGTCTCCAATTCATTGATAGAAATGCTGAAGAGGGTGGGGCTCAAGCTGCCTCTCTGTCTCCCCTCACGGCCCAGAGGAAAGAAATCTGTGTGTTTTATTGCCAATTCTATCTGCTTGCCTGTTGTTATTGTACATTGATTTTAAAATGTAATATGTTTTACCCCCCAACACCACTTTCCATCCATTTGTATAGCAGACCCTCATGCCAAATTGAGTCAAAAGCTTTTTTGAAATCAACAAAGCATTAGAAGTCTTTGCTTTTCTTAAGGTTTGTTTGTCAATTAGGGTGTGCAGGGTGTATACATTATGTGGTTTGTCAATTAGGGTGTGCAGGGTGTATACATTATGTGGTTTGTCAATTAGGGTGTGCAGGGTGTATACATTATGTGGTTTGTCAATTAGGGTGTGCAGGGTGTATACATTATGTGGTTTGTCAATTAGGGTGTGCAGGGTGTATACATTATGTGGTTTGTCAATTAGGGTGTGCAGGGTGTATACATTAAGTGGTTTGTCAATTAGGGTGTGCAGAGTGTATACATTATGTGGTTTGTCAATTAGGGTGTGCAGGGTGTATACATTAAGTGGTTTGTCAATTAGGGTGTGCAGAGTGTATACATTATGTGGTTTGTCAATTAGGGTGTGCAGGGTGTATACATTATGTGGTTTGTCAATTAGGGTGTGCAGGGTGTATACATTAAGTGGTTTGTCAATTAGGGTGTGCAGAGTGTATACATTATGTGGTTTGTCAATTAGGGTGTGCAGGGTGTATACATTATGTGGTTTGTCAATTAGGGTGTGCAGGGTGTATACATTATGTGGTTTGTCAATTAGGGTGTGCAGGGTGTATACATTAAGTGGTTTGTCAATTAGGGTGTGCAGAGTGTATACATTATGTGGTTTGTCAATTAGGGTGTGCAGAGTGTATACATTATGTGGTTTGTCAATTAGGGTGTGCAGGGTGTATACATTATGTGGTTTGTCAATTAGGGTGTGCAGGGTGTATACATTATGGGGTTTGTCAATTAGGGTGTGCAGGGTGTATACATTATGTGGTTTGTCAATTAGGGTGTGCAGGGTGTATACATTATGTGGTTTGTCAATTAGGGTGTGCAGGGTGTATACATTATGTGGTTTGTCAATTAGGGTGTGCAGGGTGTATACATTATGTGGTTTGTCAATTAGGGTGTGCAGGGTGTATACATTAAGTGGTTTGTCAATTAGGGTGTGCAGAGTGTATACATTATGTGGTTTGTCAATTAGGGTGTGCAGGGTGTATACATTAAGTGGTTTGTCAATTAGGGTGTGCAGAGTGTATACATTATGTGGTTTGTCAATTAGGGTGTGCAGGGTGTATACATTATGGGGTTTGTCAATTAGGGTGTGCAGGGTGTATACATTATGTGGTTTGTCAATTAGGGTGTGCAGGGTGTATACATTATGTGGTTTGTCAATTAGGGTGTGCAGGGTGTATACATTATGTGGTTTGTCAATTAGGGTGTGCAGGGTGTATACATTATGGGGTTTGTCAATTAGGGTGTGCAGGGTGTATACATTATGTGGTTTGTCAATTAGGGTGTGCAGGGTGTATACATTATGTGGTTTGTCAATTAGGGTGTGCAGGGTGTATACATTATGTGGTTTGTCAATTAGGGTGTGCAGGGTGTATACATTATGTGGTTTGTCAATTAGGGTGTGCAGGGTGTATACATTATGTGGTTTGTCAGTTAGGGTGTGCAGGGTGTATACATTATGGGGTTTGTCAATTAGGGTGTGCAGGGTGTATACATTATGTGGTTTGTCAATTAGGGTGTGCAGGGTGTATACATTATGTGGTTTGTCAATTAGGGTGTGCAGGGTGTATATATTATGTGGTTTGTCAGTTAGGGTGTGCAGGGTGTATACATTATGGGGTTTGTCAATTAGGGTGTGCAGGGTGTATACATTATGTGGTTTGTCAATTAGGGTGTGCAGGGTGTATACATTATGGGGTTTGTCAATTAGGGTGTGCAGAGTGTATACATTATCTGGTTTGTCAATTAGGGTGTGCAGGGTGTATACATTATGTGGTTTGTCAATTAGGGTGTGCAGGGTGTATATATTATGTGGTTTGTCAGTTAGGGTGTGCAGGGTGTATACATTATGGGGTTTGTCAATTAGGGTGTGCAGGGTGTATACATTATGTGGTTTGTCAATTAGGGTGTGCAGGGTGTATACATTATGGGGTTTGTCAATTAGGGTGTGCAGGGTGTATACATTATGTGGTTTGTCAATTAGGGTGTGCAGGGTGTATACATTATGTGGTTTGTCAATTAGGGTGTGCAGGGTGTATACATTATGTGGTTTGTCAATTAGGGTGTGCAGGATGTATACATTATGTGGTTTGTCAATTAGGGTGTGCAGGGTGTATATATTATGTGGTTTGTCAGTTAGGGTGTGCAGGGTGTATACATTATGGGGTTTGTCAATTAGGGTGTGCAGGGTGTATACATTATGTGGTTTGTCAATTAGGGTGTGCAGGGTGTATACATTATGTGGTTTGTCAATTAGGGTGTGCAGGGTGTATACATTATGTGGTTTGTCAATTAGGGTGTGCAGGGTGTATACATTATGTGGTTTGTCAATTAGGGTGTGCAGGGTGTATATATTATGTGGTTTGTCAGTTAGGGTGTGCAGGGTGTATACATTATGGGGTTTGTCAATTAGGGTGTGCAGGGTGTATACATTATGTGGTTTGTCAATTAGGGTGTGCAGGGTGTATACATTATGGGGTTTGTCAATTAGGGTGTGCAGAGTGTATACATTATGTGGTTTGTCAATTAGGGTGTGCAGGGTGTATACATTATGTGGTTTGTCAATTAGGGTGTGCAGGGTGTATATATTATGTGGTTTGTCAGTTAGGGTGTGCAGGGTGTATACATTATGGGGTTTGTCAATTAGGGTGTGCAGGGTGTATACATTATGTGGTTTGTCAATTAGGGTGTGCAGGGTGTATACATTATGGGGTTTGTCAATTAGGGTGTGCAGGGTGTATACATTATGTGGTTTGTCAATTAGGGTGTGCAGGGTGTATACATTATGTGGTTTGTCAATTAGGGTGTGCAGGGTGTATACATTATGTGGTTTGTCAATTAGGGTGTGCAGGGTGTATACATTATGTGGTTTGTCAATTAGGGTGTGCAGGGTGTATACATTATGTGGTTTGTCAATTAGGGTGTGCAGGGTGTATACATTATGTGGTTTGTCAATTAGGGTGTGCAGGGTGTATACATTATGTGGTTTGTCAATTAGGGTGTGCAGGGTGTATACATTATGTGGTTTGTCAATTAGGGTGTGCAGGGTGTATACATTATGGGGTTTGTCAATTAGGGTGTGCAGGGTGTATACATTATGTGGTTTGTCAATTAGGGTGTGCAGGGTGTATACATTATGTGGTTTGTCAATTAGGGTGTGCAGGGTGTATACATTATGTGGTTTGTCAATTAGGGTGTGCAGGGTGTATACATTATGTGGTTTGTCGTATGGTATTTTGATGAGAAGACTGTTTGACATTTGCTCAGGACATTGTTTTCACTGAGGAAATGCTGAAGTCCGCTGTTGATGATACTGCAGAGGATTTTTCTGAGATTGCCGTTGACACAGATTCCACTGTAATTATTGGGGTCAAATCTGTATCCACTTTTGTGGATTGGGGTGATCAGACCTTGGTTCCAAATATTGGGGAAGATGCCAGAGCTGAGGATAATGTTGAAGAATTTAAGAATAGCCCATTTTAATTCATAGTCTGTCTCACTCACTCACTCACTCACACACACACACACACACACACACGCACACACACACACACACACACACACACACACACACACACACACACACACACACAGACACACACACACACACACACACACACACACACACACACACACACACACACACACACACACACACACACACACACACACACACACACAGCCTCTCTTTCACTCTCTGTCTTCCTTTTTCTCTCTTCCTCTCTATCAACTGAATGGATTTTCGAATGTTTGTAGGAGCCGATACATCTATACATCTTCGGAGGGCAAATATGGACGAGGATGTGAGAGATAGTTGGAATATTAAATGAATGAAATTGACCAACTTTACTGTCCGCATGTGACAGAAATTGACTGGTGAAGCGTTTCCGTGAGTTTCATCTTATATTGAAACCTGTTTGCAAAATATCGCTGGCGGCAGGGTAGCCTAGTGGTTAGAGCGTTGGACTAGTAACAGGAAGGATTGCAAGTTCAAGTCCCCGTGCTGACAAGGTACAAATCTGTCGTTCTGCCCCTGAACAGGCAGTTAACCCACTGTTCCTAGGCCGCCATTGAAAATAAGAATTTGTTCTTAACTGACTTGCCTAGTTAAATAAAGGTTAAATAAAAAAATATGCGCAGTATCTTATACAGGAGATGATCAAACCGTGTTGGATAGATTCTGTGTGTACCGTAATCGATTGATTATACAGTGAAACGATGGGAAACATGCCTTGTTGATAACTAAAGATGGGAGCAAGCAAACAAACACATGACGGATTGGACTGCTGAACACATCACAGAATTCTGAGCCTAGCTCCAAGCTGCATGACCAAACGGAAAAATAGGATTTTCTCATTAGTGAAGAGCCCATGGGTACATCCCAAATGACATCCTATTACCTATTTAGTGCACATAAGGCTCTGGTTAAAAGTAGTGCACTATGTAGGGGATAGGGTGTAGATCATCATAATGGGAGAAAACAAAGTTTCAAAAAACCTGGATAATCATTAAGTACTCCATGAAAAGTTAGTCAGCATCCTTTAGGGATATTCTACATTATTATAATATGTCAACTCTCGCTCTCACCCTCTCGCTCACTCTCTTTCTCTCTCTTTCTCTCTCTTTCTCTCTCTCTCGCTCTCACCCTCTCGCTCGCTCTCTTTCTCTCTCTTTCTCTCTCTTTCTCTCACTCTCACCCGCTCGCTCACTCTCTTTCTCTCTCTTTCTCTCTCTTCCTCTCTCTCTCGCTCTCACCCTCTCGCTCACTCTTTTCGCTCTCTTTCTCTCTCTCTCGCTCTCACCCTCTCGCTCGCTCTCTTTCTCTCTCTTTCTCTCTCTTTCTCTCTCTCTCGCTCTCACCCTCTCGCTCGCTCTCTTTCTCTCTCTTTCTCTCTCTTTCTCTCTCTCTCGCTCTCACCCTCTCGCTCACTCTCTTTCTCTCTCTCTCACTCTCACCCGCTCGCTCGCTCTCGTTCTCTCTCTTTCTCTCTCTTCTTCTCTCTCTCCCTCTCACCCTCTCGCTCACTCTCTTTCGCTCTCTTTCTCTCTCACTCTCTTTCTATCTCTTTCTCTTTTTCTCTCACTCACTCACTCACTCACTCACTCACTCACTCACACAATTCAATTCAAAGGGCTTTATTGGCATGGGAACATATGTTTACATTGCCAAAGCAAGTGAAATAGATAATAAACAAAATTGAAATAAACAATCAAAAATGAACAGTAAACATTACACTCACAAAATTTCAAATGTCATATTATGTCTATAAACAGTGTTGTAACGATGTGCAAATAGTTCAAACCTTTTGTGACTAGGGGGCAGTATTTTCATTTTTGGAAAAATAACGTTCCCGTAGTAAACGGGATATTTTGTCAGGACAAGATGCTAGAATATGCATATAATTGACAGCTTAGGATAGAAAACACTCTAAAGTTTCCAAAACTGTACAAAATATTGTCTGTGAGTATAACAGAACTGATATTGCAGGCGAAAGCCTGAGAAAAATCCAATCCGGAAGTGACTCGTCTTTTGAAAGCTCTGCGTTCCAATGCGTCTCTATTGAGCAGTGAATGGGCTATCAACCAGATTACTTTTTCTCCGTATTCCCCAAGGTGTCTACAGCATTGTGACGTAATAACCTTAAGCGGCTACATTGCGCAACTGGTCACCAGACTGATGCTCCCAGAGTGATTATCGCGTAAAATACAGAGGTAGCCATTATTCCAATCGGTCCTACTGAAAAACCAATTGTCCCGGTGGATATATTATCGAATAGATATTTGAAAAACACCTTGAGGATTGATTATAAACAAAGTTTTTGTCTGTCTGTCTGTCTGTCTGTCTGTCTGTCTGTCTGTCTGTCTGTCTGCTCTCTCTCTCTCTCTCTCTCTCTCTCTCTCTCTGTATCTCTCTCTCTGTCTCTGTCTCTCTTTCTCTCAACACAACCCTCCAGTTTAGTCTCGGTCTGACAATTGCAGGCATGAATTGAATATATTTTAGGGAGACCAAGGGGTCACAATCTCATCACCTCCGTACTAAGACATAATTATTATATTTTAATACATTGTAATAAAAAAAAAGCCCACTAAAATGAACCAAGGACAAAATGGAAGGGGACATTCAGAAAACGTAAACGGAAGACCTACAAAACTAATAGACTGTGTAAAAAAAACTATAATATAGTTAAACACCATATCATTACAAAGTGCCTGGATACAGCCCTTAGCCGTGGTGTATTGGCCATACGCCACAAACCCCTGAGGTACATTATTGCTGTTAAAAAAACTGGTTACCAACACAATTAGAGCGGTAAATAGTAATAAATCCACAGCACCTAGCGACCTCATCAAGGAGTTGGGATATCTTGGCGTAATGGTTGAAGGTGCTTGACAGTCGCTGGACCTGGGTTTAAGTCCTGGTCGTCAGATACCCACGAATTCACTACGGTATGTTACAGTATATTGCTTTATCTCAGGGGTGTCAAACTCATTCCATGGCGGGCCTAATGTCTGCAGGTTTTGGGTTTTCCCTTTCAATTTAAGACCTATGTGGCAAACATTCACGTGTGGGGTTTCTAACTAATTAGTGACCTATGTCAAGTCCAAGGAAGGGGCGAAAACCCACAGACACTCCTCCCTCCGTGGAATGAGTTTGACACATGATGTAAGCCCTACTAGACTAATGAGGAGCCTTGTGAGCAGTATACATAACAATGGATATATCAGACCACAACATTTGTTGCAGAAGGACGACATTTACTTAAAAAAATAAAAAATAAATGTATTTCTTTGACATTTCTCACACACAGGATGATTGGATGTGATGTTTATTCTGAGTCCTCCGGGGTCTGCCTTGCCTATGTCTACAGCAGACAGAACATAGGGACATGGGAGAGATAATCACTGCAAATTCATAGATAGAGATTATCACAAAAATATATGTTTTGGGTTTTGTTCACCAATGTACTGTATGGGTTTCCTTACTGTTATTTAGAAAGCAACAGTCTTCATTATTGCAGCCTTTACCAACAAAGAAAACAATATTTTGTCATGTAAATGGTTTTAACCATCTTTGAATAAATTACATTTGCATATGTTGTATTCAAATTTTATTTTGGGGAGATTCTGTTCAGAGATTCTGTTCAGAGATTCTGTTCAGAGATTCTGTTCAGAGATTCTGTTCAGATATTCTGTTCAGAGATTCTGTTCAGAGATTTTGTTCAGAGATTCTGTTTAGATATTCTGTTCAGATATTCTGTTCAGAGATTCTGTTCAGAGATTCTGTTCAGAGATTCTGTTCAGAGATTCTGTTCAGATATTCTGTTCAGAGATTCTGTTCAGAGATTCTGTTTAGAGATTCTGTTTAGATATTCTGTTCAGATATTCTGTTCAGAGATTCTGTTCAGAGATTCTGTTCAGAGATTCTGTTCAGATATTCTGTTCAGATATTCTGTTCAGAGATTCTGTTCAGAGATTCTGTTCAGAGATTCTGTTTAGAGATTCTGTTCAGAGATTCTGTTCAGATATTCTGTTCAGATATTCTGTTCAGAGATTCTGTTCAGAGATTCTGTTCAGAGATTCTGTTTAGAGATTCTGTTCAGAGATTCTGTTCAGAGATTCTGTTCAGATATTCTGTTCAGATATTCTGTTCAGAGATTCTGTTCAGAGATTCTGTTCAGAGATTCTGTTTAGAGATTCTGTTCAGAGATTCTGTTCAGAGATTCTGTTCAGATATTCTGTTCAGAGATTCTGTTCAGAGATTCTGTTCAGATATTCTGTTCAGAGATTCTGTTCAGACATTCTGTTTAGAGATTCTGTTCAGAGATTCTGTTCAGAGATTCTGTTCAGAGATTCTGTTCAGAGATTCTGTTCAGATATTCTGTTCAGAGATTCTGTTCAGATATTCTGTTCAGATATTCTGTTCAGATATTCTGTTCAGAGATTCTGTTCAGATATTCTGTTCAGATATTCTGTTCAGAGATTCTGTTCAGAGATTCTGTTCAGATATTCTGTTCAGATATTCTGTTCAGATATTCTGTTTAGATATTCTGTTCAGATATTCTGTTCAGATATTCTGTTCAGATATTCTGTTCAGATATTCTGTTTAGATATTCTGTTCAGATATTCTGTTCAGATATTCTGTTCAGATATTCTGTTCAGATATTCTGTTCAGATATTCTGTTTAGATATTCTGTTCAGATATTCTGTTCAGATATTCTGTTCAGATATTCTGTTCAGATATTCTGTTCAGATATTCTGTTTAGATATTCTGTTCAGATATTCTGTTCAGATATTCTGTTCAGAGATTCTGTTCAGAGATTCTGTTCAGAGATTCTGTTCAGATATTCTGTTCAGATATTCTGTTCAGATATTCTGTTCAGATATTCTGTTCAGAGATTCTGCTCCGATATTCTGTTCAGAGATTCTGTTCAGAGATTCTGTTCAGATATTCTGTTCAGAGATTCTGCTCCGATATTCTGTTCAGAGATTCTGTTCAGAGATTCTGTTCAGAGATTCTGTTCAGAGATTCTGTTCAGATATTCTGTTTAGATATTCTGTTCAGATATTCTGTTCAGATATTCTGTTCAGAGATTCTGCTCCGATATTCTGTTCAGAGATTCTGTTCAGAGATTCTGTTCAGAGATTCTGTTCAGAGATTCTGTTCAGATATTCTGTTCAGATATTCTGTTCAGAGATTCTGTTCAGATATTCTGTTCAGATATTCTGTTCAGATATTCTGTTCAGATATTCTGTTTAGATATTCTGTTCAGATATTCTGTTCAGATATTCTGTTCAGATATTCTGTTCAGATATTCTGTTCAGATATTCTGTTTAGATATTCTGTTCAGATATTCTGTTCAGATATTCTGTTCAGAGATTCTGTTCAGAGATTCTGTTCAGATATTCTGTTCAGATATTCTGTTCAGATATTCTGTTCAGAGATTCTGCTCCGATATTCTGTTCAGAGATTCTGTTCAGAGATTCTGTTCAGATATTCTGTTCAGAGATTCTGCTCCGATATTCTGTTCAGAGATTCTGTTCAGAGATTCTGTTCAGAGATTCTGTTCAGAGATTCTGTTCAGATATTCTGTTTAGATATTCTGTTCAGATATTCTGTTCAGATATTCTGTTCAGAGATTCTGCTCCGATATTCTGTTCAGAGATTCTGTTCAGAGATTCTGTTCAGAGATTCTGTTCAGAGATTCTGTTCAGATATTCTGTTCAGATATTCTGTTCAGAGATTCTGTTCAGATATTCTGTTCAGAGATTCTGTTTAGATATTCTGTTCAGATGTTCTGTTCAGAGATTCTGTTCAGATATTCTGTTCAGATATTCTACTCCGATATTCTGTTCAGATATTCTGTTCAGAGATTCTGTTCAGAGATTCTGTTCAGATATTCTGTTCAGAGATTCTGTTCAGAGATTCTGTTCAGAGATTCTGTTCAGATATTCTGTTCAGAGATTCTGTTCAGATATTCTGTTCAGAGATTCTGTTCAGAAATTCTGTTCAGATATTCTGTTCAGAGATTCTGTTCAGATATTCTGTTCAGATATTCTACTCCGATATTCTGTTCAGATATTCTGTTCAGAGATTCTGTTCAGAGATTCTGTTCAGATATTCTGTTCAGAGATTCTGTTCAGAGATTCTGTTCAGAGATTCTGTTCAGATATTCTGTTCAGAGATTCTGTTCAGATATTCTGTTCAGATATTCTGTTCAGAGATTCTGTTCAGAAATTCTGTTCAGATATTCTGTTCAGATATTCTGTTCAGATATTCTGTTCAGAGATTCTGTTTAGAGATTCTGTTCAGAGATTCCGTTCAGAGATTCTGTTTAGAGATTCTGTTCAGATATTCTGTTCAGATATTCTGCTCCGATATTCTGTTCAGAGATTCTGTTCAGATATTCTGTTCAGAGATTCTGTTCAGATATTCTGTTCAGAGATTCTGTTCAGAGATTCTGTTCAGAGATTCTGTTCAGATATTCTGTTCAGATATTCTGCTCCGATATTCTGTTCAGAGATTCTGTTTAGAAATTCTGTTTAGAGATTCTGTTCAGAGATTCTGTTCAGATATTCTGCTCCGATATTCTGTTCAGAGATTCTGTTTAGAAATTCTGTTTAGAGATTCTGTTCAGAGATTCTGTTCAGAGATTCTGTTCAGATATTCTGCTCCGATATTCTGTTCAGAGATTCTGTTCAGAGATTCTGTTCAGAGATTCTGTTCAGATATTCTGTTCAGATATTCTGCTCCGATATTCTGTTCAGAGATTCTGTTTAGAAATTCTGTTTAGAGATTCTGTTCAGAGATTCTGTTTAGAGATTCTGTTCAGAGATTCTGTTCAGAGATTCTGTTTAGAGATTCTGTTCAGAGATTCTGTTCAGAGATTCTGTTTAGAGATTCTGTTCAGAGATTCTGTTCAGAGATTCTGTTCAGATATTCTGTTCAGATATTCTGCTCCGATATTCTGTTCAGAGATTCTGTTTAGAAATTCTGTTTAGAGATTCTGTTCAGAGATTCTGTTCAGATATTCTGTTCAGAGATTCTGCTCCGATATTCTGTTTAGAGATTCTGTTCAGAGATTCTGTTCAGAGATTCTGTTTAGAGATTCTGTTCAGAGATTCTGTTCAGATATTCTGTTCAGAGATTCTGCTCCGATATTCTGTTCAGATATTCTGTTCAGATATTCTGTTCAGATATTCTGTTCAGATATTCTGTTCAGATATTCTGTTCAGAGATTCTGCTCCGGTATTCTGTTCAGATATTCTGCTCCGATATTCTGTTCAGAGATTCAGTTCAGATATTCTGTTCAGAGATTCTGTTCAGATATTCTGTTCAGAGATTCTGTTCAGGTATTCTGTTCAGAGATTCTGTTCAGAGATTCTGTTCAGATATTCTGCTCCGATATTCTGTTCAGAGATTCAGTTCAGATATTCTGTTCAGAGATTCTGTTCAGATATTCTGTTCAGAGATTCTGTTCAGGTATTCTGTTCAGAGATTCTGTTCAGAGATTCTGTTCAGATATTCTGCTCCGATATTCTGTTCAGAGATTCTGTTCAGAGATTCTGTTCAGAGATTCTGTTCAGATATTCTGTTCAGATATTGTCTATGGGTATGGTCTGCCTTTTTAGAAATGTTAATGTTTTTCACTCTATTCTCTTTTAGGGTATTTATTGAATAATTATCCACACTGACCTTTCAATATAACGTTTTTGTGAGAACTAGAACCTTTCTCCCAGATTGGTCTGGGCCTAACGACATCAATTATGACTGTGATGATTCTAGTGTTTTGTAATGGAGGTCTGTAGGGCACTCCATTTCTCTCCCGGCCCTTCTCATCTTTTCTTCAGGAATGAGCTAACGCAATTACACAAATAAATCAGGTTGAGGTATTTTGATAGGATGTATAGTGTAGTATACTGTACGTTTGCATAGTATAGTACAGTATAGTATAGTATGAAGTAAGTCTGTGTAGTGTAGTGCAGTGTAGGATAGTACAGTATATTATAGTGCAGTGTTGTGTAGTGTAGTATAGTGTACATCTGCAGTGTATAGTATAATATAGTGTACATCTCTATAGTATAGTACAGTGTAGTGTAGTATAGTGTAGTATGGTGCAGTGTAGTAAAGTGGATGTCTGTAGTGTATAGTATAGTATATGTTTGTACAGTATAGTATAGTGTAAGTTTGTATTGTATGGTACAGTACAGTGCATACTACTAGTGTAGAGTAGTATGGCTCTGTATAGAGTAGTGTAGTGTAGTGTAGTGTGGTGCTGTATAGAGTAGTGTAGTGTAGTGTAGTATGGTGCTGTATAGAGTAGTGTAGTGTAGTGTAGTGTAGTGTAGTATGGCTCTGTATAGTGTAGTGTAGTGTAGTGTGGTGCTGTATAGAGTAGTGTAGTGTAGTGTAGTATGGTGCTGTATAGAGTAGTGTAGTGTGGTGTAGTGTGGTGCTGTATAGAGTAGTGTAGTGTAGTATCGCTCTGTATAGAGTAGAGTAGTGTAGTGTAGTATCGCTCTGTATAGAGTAGAGTAGTGTAGTGTAGTATCACTCTGTATAGAGTAGTGTAGTGTAGTATGGCTCTGTATAGAGTAGTGTAGTGTAGTGTAGTATGGTTCTGTATAGAGTAGAGTAGTGTAGTGTAGTATCGCTCTGTATAGAGTAGTGTAGTGTAGTGTAGTATCGCTCTGTATAGAGTAGTGTAGTGTAGTATGGCTCTGTATAGAGTAGAGTAGTGTAGTGTGATATGGCTCTGCATAGAGTAGAGTAGTGTAGTGTAGTATCGCTCTGTATAGAGTAGAGTAGTGTAGTGTAGTATCGATCTGTATAGAGTAGAGTAGTGTAGTGCGGTGCTGTATAGAGTAGTGTAGTGTAGTATCGCTCTGTATAGAGTAGTGTAGTGTAGTGTAATATGGCTCTGTATAGAGTAGTGTAGTGTAGTGTGGCTCTGTATAGAGTAGTGTAGTATCGCTCTGTATAGAGTAGAGTAGTGTAGTGTAGTATCGCTCTGTATCGAGTAGTGTAGTGTAGTGTGGCTCTGTATAGAGTAGTGTAGTATCGCTCTGTATAGAGTAGTGTAGTGTAGTGTAGTATCGCTCTGTATAGAGTAGAGTAGTGTAGTGCGGTGCTGTATAGAGTAGTGTAGTGTAGTGTAGTATCGCTCTGTATAGAGTAGTGTAGTGTAGTGTAGTATCGCTCTGTATAGAGTAGTGTAGTGTAGTGTAATATGGCTCTGTATAGAGTAGTGTAGTGTAGTGTGGCTCTGTATAGAGTAGTGTAGTATCGCTCTGTATAGAGTAGAGTAGTGTAGTGTAGTATCGCTCTGTATAGAGTAGTGTAGTGTAGTGTAGTATGGTGCTGTATAGAGTAGTGTAGTATCGCTCTGTATAGAGTAGTGTAGTGTAGTGTAGTATCGCTCTGTGTAGAGTAGAGTAGTGTAGTGTAGTATCGCTCTGTATAGAGTAGAGTAGTGTAGTGTAGTATCGCTCTGTATAGAGTAGAGTAGTGTAGTGTAGTATCGCTCTGTATAGAGTAGAGTAGTGTAGTGTAGTATCGCTCTGTATAGAGTAGAGTAGTGTAGTGTAGTATCGCTCTGTATAGAGTAGTGTAGTGTAGTGTAGTATCGCTCTGTATAGAGTAGAGTAGTGTAGTGTAGTATCGCTCTGTATAGAGTAGAGTAGTGTAGTGTAGTATCGCTCTGTATAGAGTAGTGTAGTGTAGTGTGGTGGTGTATAGAGTAGTGTAGTGTAGTATGGTGGTGTATAGAGTAGTGTAGTGTAGTGTAGTATCGCTCTGTATAGAGTAGAGTAGTGTAGTGTAGTATCGCTCTGTATAGAGTAGAGTAGTGTAGTGTAGTATCACTCTGTATAGAGTACAGTAGTGTAGTGTAGTATCGCTCTGTATAGAGTAGAGTAGTGTAGTGTAGTATCGCTCTGTATAGAGTAGAGTAGTGTAGTGTAGTATCGCTCTGTATAGAGTAGAGTAGTGTAGTGTAGTATCACTCTGTATAGAGTACAGTAGTGTAGTGTAGTATCGCTCTGTATAGAGTAGTGTAGTGTAGTGTAGTATCGCTCTGTGTAGAGTAGAGTAGTGTAGTGTAGTATCGCTCTGTATAGAGTAGAGTAGTGTAGTGTAGTATCGCTCTGTATAGAGTAGAGTAGTGTAGTGTAGTATCGCTCTGTATAGAGTACAGTAGTGTAGTGTAGTATCGCTCTGTATAGAGTAGAGTAGTGTAGTGTAGTTTCGCTCTTTATAGAGTAGTGTAGTGTAGTGTAGTATGGTGATGTATAGAGTAGAATAGTGTAGTGTAGCATCACTCTGTATAGAGTAGAATAGTGTAGTGTAGCATCACTCTGTATAGAGTAGAGTAGTGTAGTGTAGCATCACTCTGTATAGAGTAGAATAGTGTAGTGTAGCATCACTCTGTATAGAGTAGAGTAGTGTAGTGTAGTATCACTCTGTATAGAGTAGAATAGTGTAGTGTAGCATCACTCTGTATAGAGTAGAGTAGTGTAGTGTAGTATCACTCTGTATAGAGTAGAATAGTGTAGTGTAGCATCACTCTGTATAGAGTAGAATAGTGTAGTGTAGCATCACTCTGTATAGAGTAGAGTAGTGTAGTGTAGTATCACTCTGTATAGAGTAGAGTAGAGTAGTGTAGTATCGCTCTGTATAGAGTAGTGTAGTGTAGTGTGGTGCTGTATAGAGTAGTGTAGTGTAGTGTAGTGTGGCTCTGTATAGAGTAGTGTAGTGTAGTGTAGTGTGGCTCTGTATTGAGTAGTGTAGTGTAGTGTAGTGTGGCTCTGTATAGAGTAGTGTAGTGTAGTGTAGTGTGGCTCTGTATTGAGTAGTGTAGTGTAGTGTAGTGTGGCTCTGTATAGAGTAGTGTAGTGTAGTGTAGTGTGGCTCTGTATAGAGTAGTGTAGTGTAGTGTAGTATCGCTCTGTATAGAGTAGTGTAGTGTAGTGTGGTGCTGTATAGAGTAGTGTAGTGTAGTATGGTGCTGTATAGAGTAGTGTAGTGTAGTATGGTGGTGTATAGAGTAGTGTAGTGTAGTGTAGTATCGCTCTGTATAGAGTAGAGTAGTGTAGTGTAGTATCACTCTGTATAGAGTAGAGTAGTGTAGTGTAGTATCGCTCTGTATAGAGTAGAGTAGTGTAGTGTAGTATCACTCTGTATAGAGTACAGTAGTGTAGTGTAGTATCGCTCTGTGTAGAGTAGAGTAGTGTAATGTAGTATCACTCTGTATAGAGTAGTGTAGTGTAGTGTAGTATGGCTCTGTATAGAGTAGTGTAGTGTAGTGTAGTGTGGCTCTGTATAGAGTAGTGTAGTGTAGTGTAGTGTGGCTCTGTATTGAGTAGTGTAGTGTAGTGTAGTGTGGCTCTGTATAGAGTAGTGTAGTGTAGTGTGGCTCTGTATAGAGTAGTGTAGTGTAGTGTAGTGTGGCTCTGTATAGAGTAGAGTAGTGTAGTATGGTGCTGTATAGTGTAGTGTAGTGTAGTGTAGTGTAGTGTAGTGTAGTGTGGTGCTGTATAGAGTAGTGTAGTGCAGTATGGTGGTGTATAGAGTAGTGTAGTGTAGTGTGGTGGTGTATAGAGTAGTGTAGTGTAGTATCGCTCTGTATAGAGTAGAGTAGTGTAGTGTAGTATCGCTCTGTATAGAGTAGTGTAGTGTAGTGTAGTGTGGCTCTGTATAGAGTAGAGTAGTGTAGTGTAGTATGGTGGTGTGTAGAGTAGAGTAGTGTAGTGTAGTATCGCTCTGTATAGAGTAGAGTAGTGTAGTGTAGTATCGCTCTGTATAGAGTAGTGTAGTGTAGTGTAGTGTGGCTCTGTATAGAGTAGAGTAGTGTAGTGTAGTATCGCTCTGTATAGAGTAGAGTAGTATAGTGTAGTATCGCTCTGTATAGAGTAGAGTAGTGTAGTGTAGTATCGCTCTGTATAGAGTAGTGTAGTGTAGTGTAGTGTGGCTCTGTATAGAGTAGAGTAGTGTAGTGTAGTATCGCTCTGTATAGAGTAGAGTAGTGTAGTGTAGTATCGCTCTGTATAGAGTAGAGTAGTGTAGTGTAGTGTGTCTCTGTATAGAGTAGAGTAGTGTAGTGTAGTATCGCTCTGTATAGAGTAGAGTAGTGTAGTGTAGTGTGTCTCTGTATAGAGTAGAGTAGTGTAGTGTAGTGTGTCTCTGTATAGAGTAGAGTAGTGTAGTGCGGTGCTGTATAGTGTAGTGTAGTATCGCTCTGTATAGAGTAGTGTAGTGTAGTGCAGTATCGCTCTGTATAGAGTAGAGTAGTGTAGTGTAGTGTGGTGCTGTATAGAGTAGAGTAGTGTAGTGTAATGAGAAAGTAGAAGCACTTGTATAGCCTAAGAAAGTAGCAGAACTACACTAGTTTCTTCAAAAAGGAAAGCGTTTGCTCTACTGGAAGTGTCAAATATTGTAAGCACCTTTTAAGGACAACAAATCATGTGCGTCAACGGTTTAAATGATCTCAACCCCCTGGAGGTCGTAGGTCGAGTGATGAATTTGTTTAATAACCCGCTATAGTTTACGGATGAATCAGTAAATAAGTGACGGAATGATGAGTGTCAATATGACTTTCAGAGGCTGGTGTTCCTTCATCACAGTGACAGCACAAAGCAGCACATTCCAATGCTGTGTACTTACATATTATTCTATATTATAAAAAAAATACGGTAGAGAGTTTAGGATAGAATAGATTATAAAATAAATGAAATATCTTTAATGCATTCTACTAGACTAATGTGTTTTATTGGACTAATGTGTTCTACTAGACTAATGTATTCTACTAGACTAATGTGTTCTACTAGACTAATGTGTTCTACTAGACTAATGTGTTCTATTAGACTAATGTGTTCTACAAGACTAATGTGTTCAACTAGACTAATGTATTCTACTTGACTAATGTGTTTTACTAGACTAATGTATTCTACTAGACTAATGTGTTCTATTAGACTAATGTATTCTACTTGACTAATGTGTTCTACTAGACTAATGTGTTCTACAAGACTAATGTGTTCTGCTAGACTAATGTGTTCTACTAGACTAATGTATTCTACTAGACTAATGTGTTCTACAAGACTAATGTATTCTACTAGACTAATGTGTTCTACTAGGCGAATGTGTTTCACTAGACTAATGTGTTCTACTATAAAAATGTATTCTACTAGACTAATGCAATCTACTAGACTAATGTGTTTTACAAGACTAATGTGTTCTACTGGACTAATGTATTCTACTAGACTAATGTATTCTATTAGACTAATGTATTCTACTAGACTAATGTATTCTACTAGACTAATGTGTTTTACAAGACTAATGTGTTCTACTATAAAAATGTATTCTACTAGACTAATGTGTTCTACTGGACTAATGTATTTTACTAGACTAATGTATTTTACAAGACTAATGTGTTCTACTATAAAAATGTATTCTACTAGACTAATGCAATCTACTAGACTAATGTGTTTTACAAGACTAATGTGTTCTACTGGACTAATGTATTCTACTAGACTAATGTATTCTATTAGACTAATGTATTCTACTAGACTAATGTGTTCTACTAGACTAATGTATTCTACTAGACTAATGTATTCTACTAGACTAATGTATTCTACTAGACTAATGTATTCTACTAGACTAATGTATTCTATTAGACTAATGTATTCTACTAGACTAATGTATTCTACTAGACTAATGTATTCTACTAGACTAATGTATTCTACTAGACTAATGTATTCTACTAGACTAATGTATTCTACTAGACTAATGTGTTCTACTAGACTAATGTATTCTACAAGACCAATGTATTCTATTAGACTAATGTATTCTATTAGACTAATGTGTTTTACTAGACTAATGTGTTCTACAAGACTAATGTGTTCTACTAGACTGATGTGTTCTACTAGACTAATGTGTTCTACAAGACTAATGTGTTCTACAAGACTAATGTGTTCTACTACTAGACTAATGTATTCATATGATTCCAATCACCAACATTTCTGGTTATTGTGTACTTTGAAGTTGGTTGCAGAAATGGATATATTTAGTGTGACATTAGAAAAAGAGGCAGAGAGGGAGACCAGTCCCATGTGTCAGGTTGAACACCGCAGTAGAGGTTGAGAGAGAGAGAGGGGTGGGGGTGATATGGAGAGAGAGAGAGAGAGAGGGGTGGGGGTGATATGGCGAGAGAGAGAGAGGGGTGGGGGTGATATGGAGAGAGAGAGAGAGAGAGAGAGAGGGGTGGGGGTGATATGGAGAGAGAGAGAGAGGGGTGGGGTGATATGGAGAGACTGAGAGGGGTGGGGGTGATATGGAGAGAGAGAGAGAGAGAGGGGTGGGGGTGATATGGAGAGAGAGAGAGAGAGGGGTGGGGGTGATATGGAGAGAAAGAGAGAGGGGTGGGGGTGATATGGAGAGAGTGAGAGGGGTGGGGGTGATATGGAGAGAGAAAGAGAGGGGTGGGGGTGATATGGAGAGAGAGAGAGGGGTGGGGGTGATATGGAGAAAGTGAGAGGGGTGGGGGTGATATGGAGAGAGAGAGCGAGGGGTGGGGTGATATGGAGAAAGTGAGAGGGGTGGGGTGATATGGAGAGAGAGAGAGAGGGGTGGGGGTGATATGGAGAGAGAGAGAGAGAGGGGTGGGGGTGATATGGAGAAAGTGAGAGGGGTGGGGGTGATATGGAGAGAGAGAGAGAGGGGTGGGGTGATATGGAGAGAGTGAGAGGGGTGGGGGTGATATGGAGAGAGAGAGAGGGGTGGGGGGTGGGGGTGATGTGGAGATAGAGAGAGAGGGGGTGGGGGTGATATGGAGAGAGAGAGTGCAAGAAAGGTAGAGGGCGGATAGATATGGAGAAAGAGGGGGGTATGGAGAGAGTGAGAGAGAGAGAGAGAGAGATAAGGGGGAGATATGGAGAGAGAGAGAGAGAGAGAGAGAGAGAGAGAGAAGGAGAGACATGAAGAAAGAGGGAGAGAGAGAGAGAGAGAGACATGAAGAAAGAGGGAGAGATATGACAGAGGAGAGAGAGAGAGAGAGAGGGGCAATCCCAAGTGCATGACACAGAATTTCTGTCATCAATCAGAGAAGAGGAAACCCTGGCCGGCTTTATCTAATCTGTCATCCAATCACAGCCCTCTCCGTTTTGGATGCCCATTTCATTTGTCTGTCCACAATTCATTCCGATCACGCCTTCCTCCCTCCACTCAGAGGGGTGACATCTGGGTTTCAATATCTTTATTTATCTTTCCAGAATCCTGCTGGAACATGGAAGGTTCCAAATTGTTTCTCCGTATTCTGAATTCCGAGGAAACGTAAGGAGAAGAACAACTTCCTAAATCAAACTGGACGCATTTTGCCCAACGTGTTTTGGTCATCTAAAGTAAGCAACAACAAAAACTAAAAAAAATATCATCACTGAAACATAACAATTCATCACAAATACTGTATGAAATGACCAACACGGGGGGAGGGGGGGGGGGCAAGATAACGAAGGTGCCAGTCTCTACGGTATTAAACACTGGTTTCTACTGTTGGGTCATCGATCACTCTGATGTTGCTTTTGAAGGTCTTGCGGGGTATTTTTTAGTCAGAGCTGCAGCTCTGTGTATAAAGGTCACGGTCCTATTGGTGTCTACTGATTGAGGGGTCATGTAGGTTGATGTATTTATGTTAGCGGGACCATCCATCCAATATTCACACGTACACACACGGATCATTTAGGCAACGCCTGCATTGCTTGCTGTTTGGGGGTTTTAGGCTGGGTTTCTGTGCAGCACTTGGAGATATCAGCTGATGTACGAAGGGCTATATAAATATATATGATTTGATTTGAAGAGGAGGGATTGTACACAGTTCACTACCACCCACTGTTAGACATATGCTAGTGAAGACATCTTCTGTCACTAATGTATGTGACTGCCACCAATAATGTTTGTAACGCTAACCTTGTTGTGTTGCTACCATGTTGTTGTCATGCTACCATGTTGTGTTGTTACCATGTTGTTGTCATGCTACCATGTTGTGTTGCTACCATGTTGTTGTCATGCTACCATGTTGTGTTGCTACCATGTTGTTACTATGCTACCATGTTGTGTTGTTACCATGTTGTTGTCATGCTACCATGTTGTGTTGCTACCATGTTGTTACCATGCTACCATGTTGTTACTATGCTACCATGTTGTTACCATGCTACCATGTTGTTACCATGCTGTGTTGTCATGCTGTGTTGTCATGCTGTGTTGTCATAATGTGTTGTCATGCTGTGTTGTTGTGTGTTACCATGCTGTGTTGTCATGTGTTGCTGCCTTGCTGCAGTATGGTGTTTTGTTAGGTATCTCTTTATGTAGTGCTGTCTCTCATGATGTGTCCTATATTTAGATTTTATTATTTAACTAGTCAAGTCAGGTAAGAACAAATTCTTATTTACAATGACGGCCTAGGAACAGTCGGTTAACTGCCTTGTTCAGGGGAAGAATGTCACGCCCTGACCATAGAGAGCCCTTGTTTCTCTATGGTGTAGTAGATCAGGGCATGACTGGGGGTATTCTAGTTTATTATTTCTATGTGGTGTTCTAGTTTGTTTTCTAGTTTATTTTCCAACCCGCAGGAGCACACATTTCAAAGTCCTCTTTCAGGTGTTGTAGTCCGTATGATTGTATTGGCTGACCATGCAGTCAAGACAGTTGAAGTAATGACAGTTGAAGTAGAGACAGTTGAAGTAATGACAGTTGAAGTAATGACAGTTGAAGTAGAGACAGTTGTAATGACAGTTAAAGTAGAGACAGTTAAAGTAGAGACAGTTAAAGTAGAGACAGTTGAAGTAATGACAGTTGCTGTAGAGACAGTTGAAGTAGAGACAGTTGAAGTAGAGACAGTTGCAGTAGAGACAGTTGAAGTAGAGACAGTTGAAGTAATGACAGTTGAAGTAGAGACAGTTGAAGTAGAGACAGTTGAAGTAGAGACAGTTGAAGTAGAGACAGTTGAAGTGGAGACAGTTGAAGTAGAGACAGTTGAAGTATAGACAGTTGAAGTAGAGACAGTTGCAGTAGAGACAGTTGAAGTAGAGACAGTTGAAGTAGAGACAGTTGAAGTAGAGACAGTTGAAGTAGAGACAGTTGCAGTAGAGACAGTTGAAGTAGAGACAGTTGAAGTATAGACAGTTGAAGTAATGACAGTTGAAGTAGAGACAGTTGAAGTAGAGACAGTTGAAGTAGAGACAGTTGAAGTGGAGACAGTTGAAGTAGAGACAGTTGAAGTAGAGACAGTTGAAGTAGAGACAGTTGAAGTAGAGACAGTTGAAGTAGAGAGGGAGAAAGAGACAGAGACAGAGACAGAGAGAGAGAGAGAGAGAGTGTGAGGGAGAGAGAGAGAGACAGAGAGAGACAGACACAGAGAGAGAGAGAGAGAGAGAGAGAGAGAGAGAGAGAGAGAGAGAGAGAGAGAGAGAGAATAAGCCTCTCAGTGAAAAGGGCTGTAAAGCTGACATTGAAAATCCCTCTATCCCTCCATCCCAGCTCTCTTTCATAGAACACAGTCCCATAGGCATCGTCTGTTTAAGACCCTGTATTCCAATGTTCCATCATCGCTTCTCTCTTTGTCCAGATGTTGATATTGAGCTGCTATAAGGCTATGTTTACGCTATCAAGACTAATCTGTTTCCAACTCCTCTCTTCCTGTGATCTGTCTATCCTCCTGGTGTTGTTAACATGTGGCCCTCCACAAAACATTACCTCATGACAGACAAAACGTTTATTGTCACAGACGAGGTTGGTGATTGTGAAACAGAGTCCAATGATGATGCTGACTATAATAAATCACTGGCTAAATCAACAAGTTAGATTAGAATACTTTCTTATTGTCTTCCCAATAAGTTTTTTCGCTTGTTCCATCTTTTCAGACCAGTAAGAAGAAATCTGGCCTCAAAAGTATTGGAACCAACGGTATCATAAGTATTTATGGCCACAGAAATAACATTAACTAGAGGCTCAACACTACAATGGACAGGATCCTAATACAGTACATCATCATTAATGGACTGGGCAGAAAATCTCGTAGACTATAAGAAAAGATGGCCGTGTCAGAAAGAGTTGGCATAAACTCCCTGCTTAAAATCACTTGGCGTAGTCTGCCGAGCTTAAAACGGGGTCTTGTTCCTCATTAAGGGGAGTGCCCAGTGTAGATAACAAATAACACTCCGTTCCCTAGATAGTGAGCTATGATTTTGAACAGGGCCCATCGTGCACTATATAGGGAATAGGAAGTAATTTGGGACATAGTCTGTTCCAATATGACTAACTGCTGAGGAGGCTTAACAGATGTGGTCATTTATTTAATCTTCAGGTGCAGAGTTGCAAGCCAGGGCAGGCAGCAGGGTCTTAGAGGGAGTTAATCAGAACCAGGGCAGGCAGCAGGGTCTTAGAGGGAGTTATTCAGAACCAGGGCAGGCAGCAGGGTCTTAGAGGGAGTTAATCAGAACCAGGGCAGGCAGCAGGGTCTTAGAGGGAGTTAGCCAGAACGAGGGCAGGCAGCAGGGTCTTAGAGGGAGTTAGCCAGAACCAGGGCAGGCAGCAGGGTCTTAGAGGGAGTTAACCAGAACCGGGGCAGGCAGCAGGGTCTTAGAGGGAGTTAACCAGAACCGGGGCAGGCAGCAGGGTCTTAGAGGGAGTTAATCAGAACCAGGGTAGGCAGCGGGGTCTTAGAGGGAGTTAATCAGAACCAGGGCAGGCAGCAGGTTCTTAGAGGGAGTTAGCCAGAACCAGGGCAGGCAGCAGGGTCTTAGAGGGAGTTAATCAAAACCAGGGCAGGCAGCAGGGTCTTAGAGGGAGTTAATCAGAACCAGGGCAGGCAGCAGGGTCTTAGAGGGAGTTAATCAGAACCAGGGCAGGCAGCAGGGTCTTAGAGGGAGTTAATCAGAACCAGGGCAGGCAGCAGGGTCTTAGAGGGAGTTAATCAGAACCAGGGCAGGCAGCAGGGTCTTACAGGGAGTTAATCAGAACCAGGGCAGGCGGCAGGGTCTTAACCAGAACCAGGGCTGGCGGCAGGGTCTTAACCAGAACCAGGGCAGGCGGCAGGGTCTTAGAGGGAGTTAGCTAGAACCAGGGCAGGCAGCAGGGTCTTAGAGGGAGTTAATCAGAACCAGGGCAGGCAGCAGGGTCTTACAGTGAGTTAATCAGAACCAGGGCAGGCAGCAGGGTCTTACAGGGAGTTAATCAGAACCGGGGCAGGCAGCAGGGTCTTAGAGGGAGTTAACCAGAACCGGGGCAGGCAGCAGGGTCTTAGAGGGAGTTAATCAGAACCAGGGTAGGCAGCGGGGTCTTAGAGGGAGTTAATCAGAACCAGGGCAGGCAGCAGGATCTTAGAGGGAGTTAGCCAGAACCAGGGCAGGCAGCAGGGTCTTAGAGGGAGTTAATCAAAACCAGGGCAGGCAGCAGGGTCTTAGAGGGAGTTAATCAGAACCAGGGCAGGCAGCAGGGTCTTAGAGGGAGTTAATCAGAACCAGGGCAGGCAGCAGGGTCTTAGAGGGAGTTAATCAGAACCAGGGCAGGCAGCAGGGTCTTAGAGGGAGTTAATCAGAACCAGGGCAGGCAGCAGGGTCTTACAGGGAGTTAATCAGAACCAGGGCAGGCGGCAGGGTCTTAACCAGAACCAGGGCTGGCGGCAGGGTCTTAACCAGAACCAGGGCAGGCGGCAGGGTCTTAGAGGGAGTTAGCTAGAACCAGGGCAGGCAGCAGGGTCTTAGAGGGAGTTAATCAGAACCAGGGCAGGCAGCAGGGTCTTACAGGGAGTTAATCAGAACCAGGGCAGGCAGCAGGGTCTTAGAGGGAGTTAACCAGAACCAGGGCAGGCAGCAGGGTCTTCTCTAATAGCAACATAACATTATGTCTAGTAGTCTCTTACATGAAAATAACATTATGTCCAGTGGTCTCTTATTCGAAAATAACATTATATCCAGTAGTCTCTAATAGCAAAATAACATTATGTCTAGTAGTCTCTTACACGAAAATAACATGATGTCTAGTAGTCTCTAATAACAACATAACATTATGTCTAGTAGTCTGTAATAACAACATAACATTATGTCTAGTAGTCTCTAATAGCAAAATAACATTATGTCTAGTAGTCTCTTACACGAAAATAACATGTCTAGTAGTCTCTAATAACAACATAACATTATGTCTAGTAGTCTCTAATAACAACATAACATTATGTCTAGTAGTCTCTAATAGCAAAATAACCTTATGTCTAGTAGTCCCTTACACGAAAATAACATGATGTCTAGTAGTCTCTAATAACAACATAACATTATGTCTAGTAGTCTCTAATAACAACATAACATTATGTCTAGTAGTCTCTAATAGCAACATAACATTATGTCTAGTAGTCTCTAATAGCAACATAACATTGTGTCCAGTAGTCTGAAATAGCAAAATAAATATGATTTAATGTCTAGTAGTCTCTAATAGCAACATAACATTGTGTCCAGTAGTCTGAAATAGCAAAATAAATATGATTTAATGTCTAGTAATGTCCAGACTAAACATTTCCTTTGAGTATGTATTTAGTCTGCAAGCCAAGGCTGTTTCAAGTTTGAAGTATTAATGTCAAGTGCACAGGTACAGTGAAATGCCTTTCTTGCCAACTCCATATCCAACAATGTATTAATCAATATCAATGTAGCACTAAAAATAACAAGGTAGAACAAAAATACACAATAATGTACGGTGCTTTATAGATGGTCAGTTCAATGCCATACTATATACAGGGTCAGTTCAGTACCATATTAACAATGTACAGGGATACTGGAGGGATAGAGGTAGATATGTATAGGGGGAAGGAGACTATATACAGGGTCAGTACCATATTAACAATGTACAGGGATACTGGAGTGATGGGGGTAGATATGTATAGGGGGAAGGTGACTATATACAGGGTCAGTACCATATTAACAATGTACAGGGATACTGGAGTGATGGAGGTAGATATGTATAGGGGGAAGGTGACTATATACAGGGTCAGTACCATATTAACAATGTACAGGGATACTGGAGTGATTGAGGTAGATATGTATAGGGGGAAGGTGACTATATACAGGGTCAGTACCATATTAACAATGTACAGGGATACTGGAGTGATGGAGGTAGATATGTATAGGGGTAAACATACTATATACAGGGTCAGTTCCTGTACGATTTTCCCGAAGCGGATCCTCTGTTCTGACCACCACCCAGGACAATGGATCTAATCCCAGTAACTGACCCAAAACAACGGCGTTGCAGAAGGGGCAGATGGAGCGGCCTCCTGGTCAGGCTCCGTAGACGTGCACATCGCTCACCGCTCCTGTGTATACAACTTGTCAATGTCCTGTCTCTTGACAACAAGTTAGAGGAAATTTGAGCAAGGGTTGCCTTCCAGAGATACATCAGTGATTGTAACAATCTCTTTTACGGAAACATGGCGCTCTCGGGATATGTTGTCGGAAATGGTTCAGCCACCAGGCTTCTCCATGCATCGTGCTGACAGAGATAAACACCTCTCTGGGAAGAGGAAGGGCGGGGGTGTATGCTTCATGATTAACAACTCATGAAGTAATCATAACAACATACAAGCAGGAACTCAAGTCCTTCTGCTCACCCGATCTAGAATTCCTTGCAATCAAATGCCAGCCATTTTACCTACCTAGAGAATTCTCGTCAGTTATAGTCACAGCTGTGTACATTCCCCTTCAAGCAGACGCCAAGACGGCTATCAAGGAACAGGAAGCTGAAGAAATTTGGCTTGTCACCCAAAACCCTGACAAACTTTTATAGATGTCGGGCTGTATCACAGCCTGGTACGGCAACTGCACCGCCGTGAAGCCGCAAGGCTCTCCAGAGGGTAGTGAGGTCTGCACAACGCATCCTCTGGGGCAAACTACCTGCCCTCCAGGACACCTGCAGCACCTGATGTCACAGGAAGGCCAAAAAGATCATCAAGGACAACAACCACCCGAGCCACTGCCTGGTCACACCATCCAGAAAGCAAGTGCATCAAAGCTGGGACCGAGAGACTGAAAAACGTCTTCTATCTCAAGGCCATCAGACTGTTAAACAGCAGAGAAGCTTCTGCCTACATTGAGACCCAATCACTGGCCACTTTAATAAATGGATCACTAGTCACTTTAAACAATGCCACTTTAAGAAATGCCACTTTAATAATGTTTATTTATCTTACATTACTCATATCACAAGTATATACTGTATTTTACACTATCTAATGCACCTTGCCTGTGCCGCTCGGTCCATTGCTTATCCATATACTTATATGTACATATTCTCATTCACCTCTTTAGATTGTGTGTGTATTAAGCAGTTGTTGGGGAATTGTAAGATTACTTGTTAGATATTACTGCATTGTCGGAACTAGAAGCACAAGCATTTTGCTACACTCGCATTAACAACTGTTAACCATGTGTATGTGACAAATAAAAATTTGATTTGATGTTAGTTGAGATATGCAAGGTGACTTCAGAATATATGATCAACGGAGTAGCAGCAGATACAGCTACAGTTGAATCATTCACCGTTGCAGAGGTGTGTGAATAAATACAATTAGACAGCAATGTATTTTTATTAATCATGCCCCTCAACGGAACAGTTGTTGCATCCCAAATAGCAGTCTATTCCCATTGGGCCCTGGTCAACAGTAGTGCACTATATAGGGAACAGAGTGCCATTTGGGAAGCAACCTGTGTTAGTGGATGGCTGGCAGAGGAGGCTGAAGGCTGGTCTCTAACCTTGGGCTAAGTGGATGGCTGGCAGAGGAGGCTGAAGGCTGGTCTCTAACCTTGGGCTAAGTGGATGGCTGGCAGAGGAGGCTCAAGGCTGGTCTCTAATCTTGGGCCCAGTGGATGGCTGGCAGAGGAGGCTCAAGGCTGGTCTCTAACCTTGGGCTAAGTGGATGGCTGGTAGAGGAGGCTCAAGGCTGGTCTCTAACCTTGGGCTAAGTGGATGGCTGGTAGAGGAGGCTCAATGCTGGTCTCTAACCTTGGGCCCAGTGGATGGCTGGCAGAGGAGGCTCAAGGCTGGACTCTAACCTTGGGCTAAGCGGATGGCTGGCAGAGGAGGCTCCAGGCTGGTCTCTAACCTTGGGCTAAGTGGATGGCTGGTAGAGGAGGCTCAAGGCTGGTCTCTAACCTTGGGCTAAGTGGATGGCTGGTAGAGGAGGCTCAAGGCTGGTCTCTAACCTTGGGCTAAGTGGATGGCTGGTAGAGGAGGCTCAATGCTGGTCTCTAACCTTGGGCCCAGTGGATGGCTGGCAGAGGAGGCTCAAGGCTGGACTCTAACCTTGGGCTAAGCAGATGGCTGGCAGAGGAGGCTCAAGGCTGGTCTCTAACCTTGGGCTAAGTGGGTGGCTGGTAGAGGAGGCTCAAGGCTGGTCTCTAACCTTGGGCTAAGTGGATGGCTGGCAGAGGAGGCTCAATGCTGGTCTCTAATCTTGGGCCCAGTGGATGGCTGGCAGAGGAGGCTCAAGGCTGGTCTCTAACCTTGGGCTAAGTGGATGGCTGGTAGAGGAGGCTGAAGGCTGGTCTCTAACCTTGGGCTAAGTGGATGGCTGGCAGAGGAGGCTGAAGGCTGGTCTCTAACCTTGGGCTAAGCGGATGGCTGGCAGAGGAGGGTCAAGGCTGGTCTCTAACCTTGGGCTAATCGGATGGCTGGTAGAGGAGGCTCAAGGCTGGTCTCTAACCTTGGGCTAAGCGGATGGCTGCTAGAGGAAGCTCAAGGCTGGTCTCTAACCTTGGGCTAAGTGGATGGCTGGCAGAGGAGGCTCAAGGCTGGTCTCTAACCTTGGGCTAAGTGGATGGCTGGTAGAGGAGGCTCAAGGCTGGTCTCTAATCTTGGGCCCAGTGGATGGCTGGTAGAGGAGGTTCAAGGTTGGTCTCTAACCTTGGGCTAAGTGGATGTCTGGCAGAGGAGGCTCAAGGCTGGTCTCTAACCTTGGGCTAAGTGGATGGCTGGCAGAGGAGGCTCAAGGTTGGTCTCTAATCTTGGGCTAAGTGGATGGCTGGCAGAGGAGGCTCAAGGCTGGCCTCTAACCTTGGGCCCAGTGGATGGCTGGCAGAGGAGGCTCAAGGCTGGTCTCTAACCTTGGGCTAAGTGGATGTCTGGCAGAGGTGGCTCAATGCTGGTCTCTAACTTTGGGCTAAGTGGATGTCTGGCAGAGGTGGCTCAATGCTGGTCTCTAACTTTGGGCTAAGTGGATGTCTGGCAGAGGAGGCTCAAGGCTGGTCTCTAACCTTGGGCTAAGTGGATGTCTGGCAGAGGATGCTCAATGCTGGTCTCTAACCTTGGGCTAAGCGGTACTCTAATGTACGTGTCACCTCAGCGTTATTTATGTGATGGGTTGTTTGTGTGTTGTGGTCCGGTGAGACGTCAACGGGTCGTGACCCCTATTTTTCAATCTGAAATGCCTTTGACCTGAATCAGTCACACGTTTGGCTCTACGACGGTGAAATACTGTATCTCTGGAGGACAGCTTTCAGACTGAGTATTGGGCCAACAGATCTATAATCATAGTTGGGTTGATTGGAGTTTTTAAGAGTTGAACTTGGATTCACCTGTTTGTATGACTCTATCCTTGGGGCGTTTAAAACTTTCAGTGAAAAGGATACTACCCTGTTAATCTATATGAAATATGTACATTAATGTACATTCATGTCTGAAAAATAAAACATGACTCAGGTCAACAAACTTGTCGAATTTGAAACCGATCTCAATCAAAACAGCAAATGGTGCAAATCATTAAGATTTTTTATTGGACAAAGGAAAAGGGAGTGGAGGGCTTCCAAATGCTTGCTTTCTTCTTCTTCTTCTTCTTCTTCTTCTTCTTCTTCTTCTTCCTCCTCCTCCTTCTCCGGTGTAATGCAGGGAAATAGGTTTGTTTTACTTCAGTGTCTTCACTAGTCTGCCATCTCCTTTCTCTGATAGTATTGGAACAGATGTGAATGAGCTTCCTGGGTAATAAAATACAGAGACGTGAAAAAGTATTTGTCCCCTTTTTGATTGTTTTTAATACTGAATATTATCAGATCTTCAACAATAAGTTAGTATTAGATAAAGGGAACCTGAGTTTACAAATAACAAAATATATATATATATATATATGCTTATTTTATTTATTTAATTAACAAAGTTATGTAACTCCCAATTCCCCTGTGTGTAAAAGTAATTCCCTTACAATCAATAACTGGTTGTGCCACCTTTAGCTGCTATGACTGCAACCAAACACTTCCTGTAGTTGTTGATCAGTCTCTCACGTCGCTGTGGAGGAATTTTGACCCACTCTTGTATGCAGAACTGCTGTAACTCATCGACATTTGTCGGTTTTCAAGCACAAACTGCTCATTTCAATTCCTGCCACACCGTCTCAATTGGGATTAGGTCTGGACTTTGACTAGGCCATTCCAAAACTTAAAATCTTTAGCTTTTTATCCATTTTCATGTAGACTTGGTTGTGTGTTTTGGATCATTGTCTTGCTGGATGACCCAGTTGCACTTCAGCTTCAGCTCACAGACTGATGGCCTGACGTTCTCCTGTAGAATTCTCTGTTTACTGTCCTTGTGATTGAGTTCACCCCCTCCAGGTGTCGCTTATTTTCCCCAGTGTATTTATCTCTGTGTTTCCTGTCTCTCTGTACCAGTTCGTCTTGTATGCTCAAGTCTACCAGCGTGTTTTTCCCGTGCGCCTGCGTTTTCTATTCTCTTTTTGCTAGTCCTCCCGGTCTTGACCCCGGTCTTGACCCTTGCCTGTTTCTGGACTCTATACCTGCCTGCCTGACCAATCTGCCTACCTTGACCTCTCTTGACCTCTTTTGCCTACCCTTTTGGATTTTAAGAAATATCAAAGACTCAAACCATCTGTTTGCATCTGGGTCTTGCCTTGTGCCCTTAAAGATGCAGTGGCTTACGAAAGTATTCTTAAGCATTTTTCCCATTTTGTTGCCTTACAACCTGGAATTAAAATATATATATTTTTTTAGGTTTGTATCATTTGATTTACACAACATGCCTCCCACTTTGAAGATGCAAAATATATTTTATTGTGAAACAAACAATAAATAATACAAAAAACAGAACTTGAGCGTGCTTAACTATTCACCCCCCCACAGTCTATATTTTGTAGACCCACCTTTTGCAGCAATTACAGCTGCAGGTCTCTTGGGGTATGCCTCTATAAACTTGGCACATCTAGCCACTGGGATTTTTGCCCATTCTTCAAGTCAAAACTGCTCCAGCTCCTTCAAGTTGGATGGGTTCTGCAGGTGTACAGCAATCTTTAAGTCATACCACAGATTGGATTGAGGTCTGGGCTTTGACTAGGCCATTCCAAGACATTTAAATGTTTCCCCTTAAACCACTCAAGTGTTGCTTTAGCAGTATGCTTAGGGTCAGTGTCCTGCTGGAAGGTGAACCTCCGTCCCAGTCTCAAATCTCTGGAAGACTGAAACAGGTTTCCCTCAAGAATTTCCCTGTATTTAGCGCCATCCATCACTCCTTCAATTCTGAACAGTTTCCCAAATTATGTGACTTCTGAAGGTAATTGGTTGCACCATATCTTATTTAGGGACTTCATAGCAAAGGGGGTGAATACTTATGCACACACCACTTTTCTGTTTTTAATTTCTTTGTTTGTTTTGTTTTAACATGTTGTTTCTTTCATTTCACTTCACCAATTTGGAATATTTTGTGTATGTCCATTACATGAAATCCCCCAAAATATCCATTTAAATTACAGGTTGTAATGCAACAAAATAGGAAAAATGCCAAGTGGGATGAATACTTTTGCAAGGCACTGTACAGAGCAGAATTCATGGTTCCTTCTATTAAGGAAAGTCATACCGGTCCTGAGGCAGCAAAGCATTCCCAAACCACCACCATGCTTGACCGTTGGTATGAGTTTCTTACTGTGGAATGCAGTGTGTGGTTTTCACCAGACATTTCGGGTCTCATCTCATCCAAAAAGTTGACTCAAGTTTTCCAGAAAGCACCTGGAAACACCTGGATGATCATCATGACTCCTGGACGAATGTTCTATGGACAGATGAGTTAAAAATATAACTTTTTGGACGACATATGCCTGCCGAAAACCAAACACTGCATTTGTGGGACCGGAAGACATGGTGTGTGCCTTTCCAAATCATGTCCGATCATTTAAATATACCACAGGTGGACTGCAATCAAGTTGTAGAAACATCTCAAGGATGTTCTATTGAAACAGGATGCACCTGAGCTCAATTTCGTGTCTCATAGCAAGTGGTCTGAATACTTTTTAAAATTCATATTTCCTGTTTTTTTTTAATTATTTGCAAACATTTCTAAAAACTCTTGTTGCTTTGTCATTAGGGGGTATTGTGTGTAGATTGATTAGTATAAATATATATTTGTAATCCATTTTAGAATAAGGCTGTAACGTAACAAAATGTGGGAAAATGTTAAGGGGTCTGAATACTTTACAAATGTGCTGTTGGTTGTTTACTATTTATCACAGTATGAATCCATGCCACTAATTTATTCAATCACAAACAGCTTTCGTTTTATTGATACAGTATATACAAAAAAGCTGCTGCCTCTGATAATAATTTTAGAGCAGCAATTTCCCTCTTCTAAAACCAAATAGAAGGGAACACAATGTGCCCCAGCAGAGGGAGGAGTTTTAGAACCCTCGGTGTACATAATCTTTTGACCAGTGCTAATCTCTCTTTGATAATTGGTCACATACTGCACATGCT
The DNA here is from genome assembly GCF_057628025.1 of Oncorhynchus mykiss. Lineage (NCBI taxonomy): Eukaryota > Metazoa > Chordata > Actinopteri > Salmoniformes > Salmonidae > Oncorhynchus > Oncorhynchus mykiss. The sequence goes on from NC_143025.1 coordinate 91,321,787, forward strand.
TACGTCAACTATCGCAAAACATAACACAAATATCAACTTGCAGATGTTGACATATGCGTTCATGAAATACTTACTGACATACGAAAATGCTAATGTACTGCTTATAAATGAGGTTAACCCGGCTACCCATCCACTAAGCCCCTGCCAAATGCCACGCCCACTAAGGTTTCTTCTCTGCGATGAGTCTGGATTTAATCTTCTCCCCGACGACATCTCTACTGCAAAAACACATTCAAACTGTTCTGATTGGTCCCAATAAATGATGAGCAGAACAGAGCATGAACACATGTGGGTAAAGCGGAATTTCAAAAATACTGCTGGCTTTTATATAATCTGATTGGTTAGAGACGATCCAATCACTCACTTTGACATCAGGAGAAAGGACTTCTAGGATGGCAGTCTGACTGAATGGATCAGGAGAAAGGACTTCTAGGATGGCAGTCTGACTGAATGGATCAGGAGAAAGGACTTCTAAGATGGCAGTCTGACTGAATGGATCAGGAGAAAGGACTTCTAGGATGGCAGTCTGACTGAATGGATCAGGAGAAAGATCTTCTAGGATGGCAGTCTGACTGAATGGATCAGGAGAAAGCTCTTCTAGGATGGCAGTTTAACTGAATGGATCAGGAGAAAGGACTTCTAGGATGGCAGTCTGACTGAATGGATCAGGAGAAAGATCTTCTAGGATGGCAGTCTGACTGAATGGATCAGGAGAAAGGACTTCTAGGATGGCAGTCTGACTGAATGGATCAGGAGAAAGGACTTCTAGGATGGCAGTCTGACTGAATGGATAAGGAGAAATTACTTCTAAGATGGCAGTCTGACTGAATGGATCAGGAGAAAGATCTTCTAGGATGGCAGTCTGACTGAATGGATAAGGAGAAATGACTTCTAAGATGGCAGTCTGACTGAATAAATCGATAGATAGAGCAGGGGAATTAAATTCAGTATGAGTCATCATCTGAAGTGTAAGCCAGTATTTCACCACGCATTAGAAAAAGACACATGTTCATGCAGACAGCAGATGACCCAATTGTTTCCCCAGCAGTCTCTCTCTGCAGTTTATACAACAGGTGGGTCTAATCCAGTTCATACAACAGGTGGGTCTAATCCAGTTCATACAACAGGTGGGTCGAATCCAGTTTCTACAACAGGTGGGTCTAATCCAGTAGTGTCTCTCTGCAGTTTATACAATAGGTGGGTCTAATCCAGTAGTGTCTCTCTGCAGTTTATACAACAAGTGGGTCTAATCCAGCAGTGTATCTCTGCAGTTTATACAACAGGAGGGTCTAATCCAGTTTATACAACAGGTGGGTCTAATCCAGCAGAGTCTCTCACATATCAGCTCATTATGGTATTAATTACACTTCATTCCAAATGTCTTTCTTCTGTCGCTAGAGCAGGGTAGCATTCCAAATGTCTTTCTTCTCCCGCTAGAGCTGGGTAGCATCCCAAATGTCTTTCTTCTCCCGCTAGAGCTGGGTAGCATCTCAAATGTCTTTCTTCTGTCGCTAAAGCTGGTTAGCATCCCAAATGTCTTTCTTCTCCCGCTAGAGCTGGGTAGCATCCCAAATGTCTTTCTTCTCCCGCTAGAGCTGGGTAGCATCCCAAATGTTTTTCTTCTCCCGCTAGAGCTGGGTAGCATCCCAAATGTCTTTCTTCTCCCGCTAGAGCAGGGTAGCATTCCAAATGTCTTTCTTCTCCCGCTAGAGCTGGGTAGCATCCCAAATGTCTTTCTTCTCCCGCTAGAGCTGGGTAGCATCTCAAATGTCTTTCTTCTGTCGCTAAAGCTGGTTAGCATCCCAAATGTCTTTCTTCTCCCGCTAGAGCTGAGTAGCATCCCAAATGTCTTTCTTCTCCCGCTAGAGCTGGGTAGCATCCCAAATGTTTTTCTTCTCCCGCTAGAGCTGGGTAGCATCCCAAATGTCTTTCTTCTCCCGCTAGAGCTGGGTAGCATCCCAAATGTCTTTCTTCTCCCGCTAGAGCTGGGTAGCATCCCAAATGTCTTTCTTCTGTCGCTAGAGCTGGGTAGCATCCCAAATGTCTTTCTTCTCCCGCTAGAGCTGGGTAGCATCCCAAATGTCTTTCTTCTGTCGCTAGAGCAGGGTAGCATCCCAAATGTCTTTCTTCTCCCGCTAGAGTTGGTTAGCATCCCAAATGACACCATGTTCCCTGTTTAATACTTTTTGTCCAGGGCCCATAGGGAATACAGCCAGCCGGTGTCACACAGGGGCACTGATGGCAATCAATAATAACAGATGTTTTTCTTTGGATTCAGCTAGAGAAAGATGAGATTAAAGAAAGAAAGAGAACGTGAGAGAGAGAACTAGAGAGAGAGAGAGATAACTAGAGAGGGAGAGACAGAGAGGGAGAGGGAGAGGGAGAGAGAACTAGAGAGAGAGAGAGAACTAGAGAGGGAGAGACAGAGAGGGAGAGGGAGAGGGAGAGGGAGAGAGAACTAGAGAGGGAGAGACAGAGAGGGAGAGAGAACTAGAAAGGGAGAGACAGAGAGGGAGAGAGTGACAGAGAGAGAGGGAGACAGAGAGAGAGTGAGAACAGAGAGATTGACGGAGAGAGAGTGACAGAGAGAGAGAGACAGAGAGAGAGAGTGACAGAGAGAGAGAGAGAGAGAGTGACAGAGAGAGAGAGAGAGAGAGAGAGAGAGAGAGAGAGAGAGAGAGAGAGAGAGAGAGAGAGACAGAGAGAGAGACAGAGAGAGAGAGAGAGTGGAACGTGGGTTAATAAACCGCAGAACAATTCATTCATGCCCTTTCAGAACAATAAGGAATCCATAAAGATGATTCAAACTAAACTGTGCTCAGTTTAAGATTCACACACAGATTAAGGAAAAAGATCAGAGCCAAAGATCAGAGCCAAAGATCAGAGCCAAAGTTTTTTAACTGAGTGTTGTCATAGGAAGCCTTTGAAAGTCATGTTGTTTTTCCCATTCATGCCCTTTCATAATGTCCACAGTAAAATGAAAAACATGTCTTCTAACTTCTTTCACGTAATTATTATCAGACTTTCCCGTGTCACAGCAGTATTCCTCTAGACAGCCCTATTGCTGTTGACACTACCAACAAAACAGACAGACACCATAATTACAGAGTCGTCGACAGAGTCGACAGGGGGGTCAAGGGGCGGAGAATAGAAGGAGAGGAGGAGATGAAGAGAGGAGGAATGGAGAAGAGAGGAGAGGAAACGAGATGAGAAGAGAAGAGAGGAGGAATGGAGAGGAGAAGAGAGGAGAGGAAACGAGACGAGAAGAGAGGAGAAATGAAGAGGAGAGGGGGTGAGGACAAGAGGAGATGATGAAGAGAGGACGAATGGAGAGGAGAAGCGAAGAGGAGGAGAGGTGAGGGTCAGTCAGTAAATTTTCCTGTGTGAACGTCATTCTCCTTGTCAGCACTTGCCGTATGACAGGTAATGTGTCACCTACCTCCACCTCAGCACCGAGACAGGCAGCTTCACAACTGGCACCCTATTCCCTACATAATTCACTACTTTGTACCAGAGCCCTATGGACGCTATATAAGGAATAGGGTGCTAGTTGGGCTGCGGTATCAGACTGCCAGCAGCAGCAGTATCTTTAAACAACCTTCAGACCATTGGGGGAGGTGGGGTGGGTTTGATGTGTTGCCGTGACACCAGGCATCTATCTCGCCGACTACTGTGATGTCCCTCTGATGAAACGCATGCTAATCAATATCAACCGTGTGTGTGTGTGTGTGTGTGTGTGTGTGTGTGTGTGTGTGTGTGTGTGTGTGTGTGTGTGTGTGTGTGTGTGTGTGTCGGCAGGCAACGGCAGGGTGCATGTGAGGCGTCTAGTGCAGTAGTGCCTAAGTAGATGTAAGCTGCACACTCAAGCTCACTGCTCGCTGCCGCCAGCGAGCAGTGGGGAACAGTCTCCCCTTGCCGGTACAAATTGGGGAACAGTCTCCCCTTGCCGGTACAAAGCCTCTCCATGACGTAGACTGCTGTCCGTTCTCCTCGAGGCGAAACACGTTAACTGGTTGTCTTAAAACCTGTTACGGCTAGGCGTTGCGCTTGCGGCAAACCTCGACAACATCCGATGAAATTGCAGAGCATCAAATTCCAACTACAGAATTATAAATATTTAATGTTAATATTTTCATAAAATCACAAGTGTCACACATCAAAATAAAGCTTATCTTCTTGTTAATCCAGCCACCGTGTCAGATTTCAAAAAGGCTCTAACGCCACGACAGTCAGAAATAGCGATATAATTGCCTTACCTTTGATGATCTTCTTCTGTTGGCACTCCAAAATGTCTCAGTTACATCACAAATGGTCCTTTTGTTCGATAAAGTCCTTCTTTATATCCATAAAAACTCAGTTTATCTGGCGCGCTTCAGTCAATAATCCACCGGTTTCCCTAATTCAAAATGCATACAAATATGAATACCAAACGTTACCAATAAACTTATCCAAACAGGTCAATCAACGTTTATAATCAAACCTTCGGTACCGTAATATGCAAATATACAATACAATTTAAGACGGAGAATCGTTATTGTCTTTACCAGAGATAAACAAAAAGAACGCGCTCTCTCGTCCATGCGCATGAAAACACTACAGCCAAAATGGGAGACACTTAGAAATACTACAACTCTTCCCTCATTTTTCAAAAAACCAGCCTGAATCTCTTTCTAAAGACTGTTGACATCTAGTGGAAGCCCTAGGAACTGCAATCTGGGAGGATGTCGCCTTATAATAAATGTGACAGCCATTGAAAATAGTGGTAGCCTGAACCTTTTTTTGGGGGGAGGGTTGGTTGTCCTCTGGGCCTTTCCCCTGCCATATCAGTACCTACAGACATCATTTTAACAGTTTTAGAAACTTTAGAGTGTTTTCTATCCAAGTCTACCAATTATATGCATATCCTAGCTTCCGGGCCTGAGTAACAGGATGTTGACTTTGGGCACGCTTTTCATCCAGACGTCAAAATACTGCCGCCTTAGCTAAAAAAGAATTGCCAAAATTACATACCCAAGTCTAACTGCCTGTAGCTCAGGACCTGAAGCAAGGATATACATATCCGTGATACCATTTGAAAGGAAACACTTGTGAAAATTAATGTGAAATTAATGTAAGAGAATATAACACATTAGATCTGGTAGAAGATAATACAAATAAAAAAAAAACAGTGCTTTTGTTTATTGTTTTCGTAATCTTTGAAAGTCAAGAGAAAGGCCTTACTTTGAGATAGGAGTCTAGGTGTAATTTAGATTTAGACGAGCAGATGGCAGCAGTGTGTGTGCAAAGTTTCAGACTGATCCACTGAAGAATTACATTACTGCACAATATTTTGAATCAAGTGTGCCAGGAGTTTGCCCAAATGTGCCGAATTGATCAATTGAAGTATATAGCTATATAGAACATTAAAAAAATGTCAGTTTACAGACTACCAGGAATGTCAAACATGGACATTATTAGCTTGTTATTATTAGGTGGGTGTGGAGCCAGAGACAGCAATGGGGTCAAACTGTAGACCCCAGTTCCTACATTTGAACATAAAAATTGAATTTATCAAACAAAAACCTGCTACATTTTATCTCTGGGACCCTCAGGATGACAAAATCAGAGCAAGATTACTGAATGTAAGTGCATTATTTACCTTCAGAGGTGAATGTATCAAACCAGTTGTTGTGATAAGTGTTTTGTTGTTGTGCACTCTCCTCAAACAATAGTTATTTTTTCACTGTAATGGCCCTAATTAACTGTAATAACTGTCATTTCACTTAATTGGACACTGCAGTTAGATTAAGATGAATTTGAGCTTGCTGCCCATATAAGACATGTCCATGTCCTGGAAAGTTGGCTGTTGTGTACAATGTCATTCTAGTCACACTAGCGCATGTTAGCAACAACAGTCCCGGTTTAGGGACACCCATCCCGTAGAGGTTAAAACTCCAGGCTAACCGGCAGGGGATCTCAGAGCACCAGTGGGCCCCAGAGATGCATCTGTACAGGCAGGGGATCTCAGAGCAGCAGTGGGCCCCAGAGATGCGTCTGTACAGGCAGGGGATCTCAGAGCACCAGTGGGCCCAAGAAATGCGTGTGTACAGGCAGGGGATCTCAGAGCACCAGTGGGCCCCAGAGATGTGTCTGTACAGGCCCACCTCTGTGTGGACACATCCTGGCAGCCATCAACCACTACCCCGCTGCCTTGTGGGTTAGTCAGGCACGACAAAGGCTAGGGGAGAACACCCTGAGAGAAAAGCAACGTGCTGGCGGCGCGCGGTAGGCGGATGTGGACAGACTGGGGAATCCAGAAGCCTCCTGCAGGTGTGGAAGATACTGGTCATCCTGGGTTTCCCCCCTTGCCACTGGAATTCACCTTCCTACAGGGAGGAAGTGCCCTCAGTAGCACTTCAAATAAATTCCTTTGCCTGGCGGCGTTGGGGTATCCGGTGATGGGGGCAGGCGTGAATGCACCAGAAGCCCTTAATCAGACCCCTGCACGCCAGCGGCACAGGACTATTATGGTCGCCAGCAGTTGGGACTTGAGTGGCAGTATGAATGAGCATCCCTATTTAGGAACCACATTGCTCACCCCAGCTTGGGAGAGGTCTAGAAAAGGTGGCCTAAACATTTCCCACTCACTCCTTCCTGGATAGGTTACTGCACCTATCGGGACTTAAACTCAGTGGTCGAAAAATGCTTAAGAAAATAATTCCCCTGAAACGTGCGACATAGAATATCCAAACTCTTTTGGACACTGACGATAATAGCGATAGACACCATCGGAGAACAGCTTTGATTGCTGCAGAACTAAGGCGCTACAACATTGACATTGCTGCCCTGAGTGAGACCAGGATTCTGAATGAAGGTTCCCTGAAAGAGGAGGGAGAAGGCTACACCTTAGCCTGGAAAGGTTACCTTCTGGGTGGAAAACATCAGCAAGGTGTGGGACTGGCAACTAAGAACAGCCTTTTACCCAGCCTTCACCGAAACCACCTGTAGGCATAAATGAAAGACTCATGTCTCTCCGTATAGACCCTAGCCAAGATGTGGGTGACTTCAATGCAAGGTTGGGACAGAACAACAGGATATGGAGTGGAGTGCTGGGTAGGCATGCTGTTGGCCAGGTCAATGAGAACGGCATGAGCCTGCTAACTCTATGTGCCGAGCATGATCTCATCGTCACTGGCACCTTGTTCCAGTAGAAGAACAAATATAAAACATCATGGACGCCCCCACGCTCCAAACACTGGCCCCTGATTTACTACGTTATAGTGAGACGTGTCGTGGAAATTTCCTCTATTTACCAAATCATGAGAGCAAACCACACACAAGTCAGAGTTAGTTATCACAAAGTCCATCTTTAATTATATGAGCTCTATCACAACCCTGTGACTCTCAGATCAATTCAGTGTCTATCAATGAATTCTCTGAGAGTCCCTCACACATTGTTACTGAGATCCTTTATAGCAAAGACACATAGTGAGACAGCATAGGCATAATTTATCGTTCAGCTTTGTCTCCTAAACTATGCTCTTTTCTCAAACTCAGAACCATAAACCAATCCTCCATATCAACAGGCATATATCAAATCCATCCTATCTTGACAAGATCACAGAGACACACTGACTGGCACACAGACATTGTGGAGCCAAGAGATACACGCTTGACCTCTCCCCTCTCTCCAGCCCAAGCAACTTAGTCTTGAACAGATACTGCAACCCCGCCACAGTATTATACAAAAATAACATTCTGATGAGAAGTAACTTACAAACATACGATGAATATAAAACATCTTACCTACCAATTCTGATTATTCCCCAACAGACGTTCTGACACTAATGACATCCTGCTGACACGTGCAATGAGGGGTGCAGAATGCTGGACAGATCACCGTATGATACTGGCTAAACTCCAGGTGAGAATACATTCCCCCCCCCAACGCCTGCAGAAGTCCAGAAAGAGGCGTCTCTATCTCTATGTAAATACCATGTCTGTAGGTCTCTCTGTTTCACTCTCTCTTTATGTATTGACCTCTCGTTTGTTTGAGCACCTCCACATAACTCTGTCCTCACCTGTGAGTATTGTTTTTGGTTATGGTGTTTGTTTGTTTAATGGTGGGAAAAGGGGGAAACAAGACAAGTCGCCCATGGGCATACTTTGTTAAAAACACTAGTTAGAACTGGGCGGACCACCCACTGTATTTTTTGGTTAGTTAGTTAGCTGTTGTTAAAATAGGCTAGTCTAGCTTAGGGGTGTTTTGTATGCTTAATTGTTTCTTTCCTTGGGTCCAGCTCAGCCCTTTTTCCTGCTCCCCCCATTACCGTGTTTTGTCCAATAAACCCTGAGTTTGACGGTAGATTTCAGATGTCGTGGATATTTCGTTCTCACTTTTACTTTGTCACTATTATAAATTGCATGAGTTATGTTGCGGGTCTCATTACCATCCCCCCTAGACTGTCGGGCCAAAAGGGATTCGTAACAGTCTGCCTACCCATGTAAGAGACGCAAACTCAGTCTCAACCTTTAAGTCTTTACTGAAGACTCAACTCTTCAGTGGGTCATATGATTGAGTGTAGTCTGGCCCAGGAGTGGGTGGGTGAACGGAAAGGCTATGGAGCAACGAACCGCCCTTGCTGTCTCTGCCTGGCCGGTTCCCCTCTTTCCACTGGGATTCTCTGCCTCTAACCCTATTACAGGGGCTGAGTCACTGGCTTACTGGGGCTCTTTCATACCGTCCCTGGGAGGGGTGCATCACTTGTGTGGGTTGAGTCACTGATGTGATCTTCCTGTCTGGGTTGGCGCCCCCCCACCCCCCTCGGGTTGTGCCGTGGCGGAGATCTTTGTGGGCTATACTCGGCCTTGTCTCAGGATGGTAAGTTGGTGGTTGAAGATATCCCTCTAGTGGTGTGGGGGCTGTGCTTTGGCAAAGTGGGTGGGGTTATATCCTTCCTGTTTGGCCCTGTCCGGGGTGTCCTCGGATGGGGCCACAGTGTCTCCTGACCCCTCCTGTCTCAGCCTCCAGTATTTATGCTGCAGTAGTTTATGTGTCGGGGGGCTAGGGTCAGTTTGTTAAATCTGGAGTACTTCTCCTGTCCTATTCGGTGTCCTGTGTGAATTTAAGTGTGCTCACTCTAATTCTCTCTTTCTTTCTCTCTCTTGGAGGACCTGAGCCCTAGGACCATGCCTCAGGACTACCTGACATGATGACTCCTTCCTGTCCCCAGTCCACCTGGCCGTGCTGCTGCTCCAGTTTCAACTGTTCTGCCTTATTATTATTGGACCATGCTGGTCATTTATGAACATTTGAACATCTTGGCCATGTTCTGTTAAAATCTCCACCCGGCACAGCCAGAAGAGGACTGGCCACCCCACATAGCCTGGTTCCTCTCTAGGTGTCTTCCTAGGTTTTGGCCTTTCTAGGGAGTTTTTCCTAGCCACCGTGCTTCTACACCTGCATTGCTTGCTGTTTGGGGTTTAGGCTGGGTTTCTGTACAGCACTTTGAGATATCAGCTGATGTACGAAGGACTATATAAATAAATTTGATTTGATTTGAAGTGGGCATCTATCAGCTCAGTGCTCTATCAGGCAGAGGACCCCTTGGACCAGAAGACTGAGCCTCTTCTGAGCGCAGAGGACCCCACGGACCAGAAGTGGGCATCTATCAGCTCAGTGCTCGATCAGGCAGAGGACCCCATGGACCAGAAGTCAGCATCGATCAGGCAGAGGACCCCAAGGACCAGAAGTGGGCATCTATTAGCTCAGTGCTCTATTAGGCAGTGGCCCACTCCATTGGCTACAGAGGTAGGAAACATCACGACTGGTTCCATGAGAAACACCATCACAACCTTACTGGACAATATGCATAAAGCGTACAGGGCAACAGCCCCACATCTACTACCCTCCACAAGCAATGGCGTGCATCACACAAGGAAGTGAAAACAACCTTGTGTGCTCTGCAGAACACACAAGGTTTTCAAAGGCATTTGTCGACCTCTCCAAGGCCTTCGAAACTGTGAACAGGGAACTACAATGGGTCATTCTACTTAAATGTGTCTGTCTAGTCAACATCCTTTGCCAGTTCCATGATGGGATGATGGTTTAGGTGGACATAGGAGGGCAGGAGTCAGTGCCGTTTGGAGTGAGCATGGGTGTGAGGCAGGGGTGTGTGCTGGCACCGGTACTCTTTAACATCTTCCTCTTAGGAACTTGAAGGCTGCAGCGGAGTTGCGGTGGACTTCAGGTTGCATGGAAACCAATTCAACATCAGGAGGTTCCAAGCGACCGCCAAGGTTTCGACGAAGCGGATTCTTGAGCTGCAGTATGCTGATGACTGTGCTCTTGTGGCCCACACTCCGGAAGACCTTCAGTCCGTGAGGGTCTGTGAGAATGTGAGGGTCTATAGCAGGATGGGACTGTCTATCAACACCCCCAAGACAGAGGTGGTCTGCCAATGGAGATCCAGCCCTCCACCCACCATGCCTGTCTTCACCATTGAACACAAATCACTGGTAATAGTTCCGTCCTTAAAATTCCTTTGTAGAAGGACTGCAGCATCGACCTCAATTCAAAATAGGATCGAGCATCAGCTGCCTTCAGGAAACTCAGACGTAGGGTCTTCCACAACAGGGATCTCCACCTCCACACCAAAGTCTCCATCTAACAAGCTGTCTGCATCACCACACTTCTTTACAGCTGGGAAGCCTGGGTCACTTACAGTCGCCACAACGAATGGCTCGAGGGATTCCACATAAGATGCCTGCAGTGCATCCTGGGAATCACTTGGTGGAACAGTGTGCCCCACACAGAAATACTTGCTAAGACCAGTGCTTCATTTGTAAATCGGGAGGTGCCGGGAACAAACAGTGAGCAGGAGAGTTGGGTGACCTGGGGAGTTCTGAGGTTCCTGGGATGAATGGAGAAAAGAAAACAAATCTCCTTTATAGTAAAACACTGCATTCAAACCATTGCATTTGTGTAGTGGCATAGATCAGTAGAATGGAGGAACTTACAGAAGTTACACACATGAAGTACATTTTTTGTAGCATAATGTCCGGGAAAATGTCTGGGAAAATGTTGTCCGTTTTATAAATTGCATTTCATGCAATTCTACATCATCATTCTACGTACATGACTTTGGCAGAATCTCTTGTTAATTAATAGCACACAAATGATCCAAATGGCAAGCTACAAACGGAGAATCAGAGATTAGGCCTAGGTCTGTAGAGACACATATTGTAGGCTACAATATGAGGAGGACAATTGTAGTCCTATAAATGCTTTCCAGTTTCACTGACTCACCCAATGATGCGCAGATAACAAGCTGGTGATGGCCGATGCGATCGTGCCAAAACTCTCTCTCTCTCTGTCTCTCTCTCTCTCTCTCTCTCTCTCTCTCTCTCTCTTTCTCTCTCTCTCTCCTGTAAAACAAGATTTGTCAGATAATCAAATATTTTGGTGGCATACAGCATAGAGTCTTAATAAATGATTAAGTGCAACCCTTCAGAGATGAGAGTTTGGGCTCATGTCTATCAGAGCATGGAGGGAGAGAGAAAGCATAGAAAGTGAATCTCATTCTAGTTATATGAGACATACAGCCACCGTCGCGTGTTGGCCACGCACGCGTTGGTCTCAAACATATTCTATGACCACATACTCCAGTATAACTGTGGGGTTTTACAAGTCTACATTTCTTATAAACCTCATTTTCAACACATTACTGTACAGCAACATTTTTAGGCGGCACTGCAGAACACCTGCCATATGCATAAGCCCACATACCTGTGGGGTATCCGAGACCTGAATTTCATATCCTTTTCAAAAACATCAATGTAGCAGTAGAACAAACACATCACAATCATTTGATTTGATATCAGAATATTCTTCAACTAAAATAAATCAATGGTAAAGGTAAGGTAAAAACATATTTAAATATATGTGATTTAAACAATGTGATAGTATGAAGCGTGTTCAGATTAACGTCACCGTACAGAACAAGTTTGTAAAGGAAAAAGTTTGTTTTCAAAAAACCTCCACATAAACACAGCAATTTCCTCCTGCGTCTTCTCCTCCCTGTTTCTTGTTTTGCTCCTGGTGTCTGCGACACATCTGTGTCCTTTAGTAATCCATGACATCACATAGGGGGCTGGGTTAAATTGGGGTCAGGGGTGGGCCGACAAGGTTCAGAGAGAGTAGCCGTGATATGGTGGAGGTATGCAGAGAGGCGCGGGTTGAGGTGCAAATCAGATTCATTTGAGAAAAATCACGCTCGCATTCTGCACTGGAAATCATGTCTATCAGAGAAGAGAGGATGGGGATGGTGTTGACCGTCTTCTTTATCATTGCCATTAGTGTCCCTGTACTGCCTGTAGGTCTGTATGACAGTAAGCGGACTGTCAATGCCAAACCGCTGGCAGAGAGATCCTATCTCTGTTCTTTTTCATACAGTGCTCCCGAGTCCTGCGGCCACTATTGCACATCCTCTATCAACTGGCTGTATCCTGTATTGTCCACCACCCGTCCTCCTTGAGAGAACATTCTGGCCTCCATGTTCCTCGCCAAGCTCTCGAAAAGCTCCCAGCTGATTAAGGACTCTGTCGCAGGGTCTTCCAACATTCAGTTTGACGCCTTGGAAAGAGTTCTCCTGAATCCCTCTCTGGTTGAGTTGTGTGTGTGTCGGCCTGGCTGCTCTGCCATTGCACTGAACACCCTTGCTTCCATGGTGACTGCCCTATGTACAGTAATAACTGTGCAGTCTCTCTTCTGGAGTGACAATGCAGATAGTTCTTGAAGTGCATCACACATAAGGCCTAGATTGTTAACAAACGCATGCGAGGATGTGCTCATGGCGAGGCCACTATAGTTCTGACAGGTCACGCTCTCATGGGACGCATCCTCAAGCTGCTGTGGTGAAATGATTATGAAGAGCCGGTTCTACAGTTCTAAAACGGAATGCCACCCATCTCGTGTCCAAGATCCTGCCGATTTTGCACAGCTGAATGTCTAAACTCTGTGCACTCCCTCAGCTCCATTCGCTTTTTATTGGATAGGCTGTAAAGCGCATATAGTCCAGCAGTATTTTTAAATGATCACCTACTGCGAGCTCAAGTCTGTGTGCCAAGCAGTGCCAAACTTTTAAATCAGGGAAGAGAGCCTGGAGCCTTGTTGCTAATCCGCTCTTGCGTAACAGCATGAGACGCTCCATCACATGGAATTCCAATGAGGGTTTTGGAGAGAAAGTCCTCAGTAAACTTTATACCCTCTTATGCAGATAACAGATTACAGACAATTCCCTCAGCAGATAAATCCTCCAGTTCCACGAGATCATCAAAAATGTTTTGCTGGTCAGTCAATATCTGCCAGCCGAAAGTCTGATGTATACAATCAAGGCACTCTTTTTATTCAAACTAGTGGCCTCATCGAGCATAAGGCTGATTTGGGGAGAGAACTGTACTGTTTCTTTCATATCGTTAATTTGTTTCATTTCGGATTAAATACGTTGCTGTATGTTGGAGCAATTCTCCCCATGTCAAGTCCATGTAACTCCTAACAGTCAAAACCATGAGCGGGCCTGTGACGTTTAGCCTCCTTGTCAGAGGAGATTAAAGTAGTCTCAAAGTATTTTCCTCCTCAGGAGACTGAAAAGATTTGGCACGGGTCCGCAGATCCTCAAAAGGTTCTACAGCTGCACCATCGAGAGCATCCTGACCAGTTGCATCACCGCCTGGTATGGAAACTGCTCGGCATACGATTGTAAGGCACTACCGAGGGTAGTGAGTACAGCACAGTACGTCACTGGGGCTAAGCTTCCTGACATCCAGGACCTAATGTATAAACCAGGCGGTGTCAGAGGAAGGCCCAAAAAAGTTGTCACCCAAGTCATAGACTGTTCTCTCTACTACCACACGGAAAGCGGTACCGGAGTGACAAGTCTAGGTCCTAAAGTCTCCTTAACAGCTTCTACCCCCAAACCATTAGACTGCTGAACAAATGGCCACTAGGATTATTTACATTGACACCCCCCCACCCCCCCACCCCTTTGTTTTTGCACTGCTGCTACTTGCTGTTTATTATCTATGCATAGTCACTTTACCCCCACTTACATGTACAAATAACCTTGCATAACCTGTACCCCCGCACATTGACTCTGTACCGGTATCCCCTGTATATAGCCTCCACATTGACTCTGTACCGGTACCCCCTGTATATAGCCTCCACATTGACTCTGTACCGGTACCCCCTGTATATAGCCTCCACATTGACTCTATACTGGTACCCCCTGTATATAGCCTCCATATTGACTCTGTACCGGTTCCCCCTTGTATATAGCCTCCACATTGACTCTGTACCGGTACCCCCAGTATATAGCCACATTACTAACCTGTAACCCCGCACATTGACTCTGTACCGGTACCCCCTGTATATAGCCTCCACATTGACTCTGTACCGGTATCCCCTGTATATAGCCTCCATATTGACTCTGTACCGGTACCCCTTGTATATAGCCTCCATATTGACTCAGTACCGGTTCCCCCCTGTATATAGCCTCCATATTGACTCTGTACCGGTACCCCTTGTATATAGCCTCCATATTGACTCAGTACCGGTTCCCCCTTGTATATAGCCTCCACATTGACTCTGTACCGGTACCCCCTGTATATAGCCTCATTACTAACCTGTACCCCCGCACATTGACTCTGTACCGGTACCCCCTGTATATAGCCTCCACATTGACTCTGTACCGGTACCCCCTGTATAGAGCCTCCACATTGACTCTGTACCGGTACCCCCTGTATATAGCCTCCACATTGACTTTGTACCGGTACCCCCTGAATATAGCCTCATTACTAACCTGTACCCCAGCACATTGACTCTGTACCGGTACCCCCTGTATATAGCCTCCACATTGACTCTGTACCGGTACCCCCTGTATATAGCCTCCACATTGACTCTGTACCGGTATCCCCTGTATATAGCCTCCACATTGACTCTGTACCGTAACACCCTGTATATAGCCTCCACATTGACTCTGTACCGGTACCCCCTGTATATAGTCTCCACATTGACGCTGTACCGTAATACCCTGTATATAGTCTCCACATTGACGCTGTACCGTAACACCCTGTATATAGCCTCCACATTGACTCTGTACCGGTACCCCCTGTATATAGTCTCCACATTGACGCTGTACCGTAATACCCTGTATATAGCCTCCACATTGACTCTGTACCGGTACCCCCTGTATATAGTCTCCACATTGACGCTGTACCGTAATACCCTGTATATAGTCTCCACATTGACGCTGTACCGTAACACCCTGTATATAGCCTCCACATTGACTCTGTACCGGTACCCCCTGTATATAGTCTCCACATTGACGCTGTACCGTAATACCCTGTATATAGTCTCCACATTGACGCTGTACCGTAATACCCTGTACATAGCCTCCACATTGACTCTGTACCGTAATACCCTGTATATAGCCTCCACATTGACTCTGTACCGTAATACCCTGTATATAGTCTCCACATTGACGCTGTACCGTAATACCCTGTACATAGCCTCCACATTGACTCTGTACCGTAATACCCTGTATATAGCCTCCACATTGACTCTGTACCGTAATACCCTGTATATAGTCTCCACATTGACGCTGTACCGTAATACCCTGTACATAGCCTCCACATTGACTCTGTACCGTAATACCCTGTATATAGCCTCCACATTGACTCTGTACCGTAATACCCTGTATATAGTCTCCACATTGACGCTGTACCGTAATACCCTGTATACAGCCTCATTACTAACCTGTACCCCCCCACATTGACTCGGTACTGGTGCCGCCTGTTTATAGCCTCCCTATTGTTAATTTCTTATGTCACTTTTTATTTATTTTTTACTTTGTTTTATTTAGTAAATATTTTCTTAACTCTATTTCTTGAACTGCTTTGTTGGTAAAGGGCTTGTGAGTAAGTATTTCACCTCTCCCGGCGAGTCTGATTTGCTAGAAGGCCTACTAATGGATTCGCCGGTGGTGATGCTGTACTGGTGAGATAAGCAGTGCTACTAGCTAAGACATCGCCATCAGCAGCAGTTTGCTTCTCACTCCTCATCTGCCGCTGACAGTTCTCTGGCTCGTTTCAGGATTGATTCACCGTATATTTCAGACATTTTTGGACTTGAAAAACTCATGAAAGTTGATTGCCTTTTCTTATTCATTATTGATTTGGGGGGGGGGGGGGGCAGCTACATCTTGGCCAGCGGTCTGCAGGGGAGGCCAGCTACATTGTGGCCGGTGGTGTATAGGGGGGACCAGCTACATCTTGGCCAGCGGTCTGCAGGGGAGGCCAGCTACATTGTGGCCGTGGTCAGTAGGGGGGGCCAGCTACATCTTGGCCAGTGGTCTGCAGGGGGGGCCAGCTACATCTTGGCCAGTGGTCTGCATGGGGGGCCAGCTACATCTTGGCCAGCGGTCTGTAGGGAGGGCCAGCTACATTGTGGCCGGTGGTGTATAGGGGGGGGCAGCTACATCTTAGCCGGTGGTCTGTAGGGGGGGCCAGCTACATCTTGGCCGGTGGTCTGTAGGAGGGGCCAGCTACATCTTGGCCAGTGGTCTGTAGGGGGGGCCAGCTACATCTTGGCCGGCAGTCTGTAGGGGGGGCCAGCTACATCTTGGCCGGCAGTCTGTGGGGGGGGCCAGCTATATCTTGGCCGGCAGTCTGTGGGGGGGGCCAGCTACATATTGGCGGGCGGTCTGTAGGGGGGGCCAGCTACATCTTAGCCGGTGGTCTGTAGGGGGGGCCAGCTACATCTTGGCGGGCGGTCTGTAGGGGGGGCCAGCTACATCTTAGCCGGTGGTCTGTAGGGGGGGCCAGCTACATCTTGGCGGGCGGTCTGTAGGGGGGGCCAGCTACATCTTAGCCGGTGGTCTGTAGGGGGGGCCAGCTACATATTGGCCGGTGGTCTGTAGGGGGGGCCAGCTACATCTTGGTCGGCGGTCTGTAGGGGGGGCCAGCTACATCTTGGTCGGCGGTCTGTAGGGGGGGCCAGCTACATCTTGGCCAGTGGTCTGCAGGGGGGGCCAGCTACATCTTGGCCAGCGGTCTGTAGGGGGGGCCAGCTACATCTTGGTCGGCGGTCTGTAGGGGGGGCCAGCTACATCTTGGTCGGCGGTCTGTAGGGGGGGCCAGCTACATCTTGGCCAGTGGTCTGCAGGGGGGGCCAGCTACATCTTGGCCAGCGGTCTGTAGGGAGGGCCAGCTACATTGTGGCCGGTGGTGTATAGGGGGGGCCAGCTACATCTTAGTCGGTGGTCTGTAGGAGGGGCAAGCTACATCTTGGCCGGTGGTCTGTAGGGGGGGCCAGCTACATCTTGGCCGGCAGTCTGTAGGGGGGGCCAGCTACATCTTGGCCGGCAGTCTGTAGGGGGGGCCAGCTATATCTTAGCCGGTGGTCTGCCTGCTACATATTGGCCGGTGGTCTGTAGGGGGGGGGGGGGGGCAGCTACATCTTGGTCGGCGGTCTGTGGGGGGGGCCAGCTACATCTTGGCGGGCGGTCTGTAGGGGGGGCCAGCTACATCTTAGCCGGTGGTCTGTAGGGGGGGAGGGGGGCAGCTACATCTTGGTCGGCGGTCTGTAGGGGGGGCTAGCTACATCTTGGTCGGCGGTCTGTAGGGGGGGCCAGCTACATCTTAGCCGGTGGTCTGTATGGGGGCCAGCTACATCTTGGCCGGTGGTCTGTAGGGGGGGGGCAGCTAAGTCTTGGCCGGCAGTCTGTAGGGGGGGCCAGCTACATCTTAGCCGGTGGTCTGTAGGGGGGGCCAGCTACATATTGGCCGGTGGTTTGTGGGGGGGGGGCAGCTACATCTTGGCCAGTGATCTGTAGGGGGGGCCAGCTACATCTTATCCGGTGGTCTGTAGGGGGGCCAGCTACATTTTGGCCGCTGGTCTGTAGGGGGGGCAGCTACATCTTGGTCGGCGGTCTGTAGGGGGTGGGCAGCTACATCTTGGCGGGCGGTCTGTAGTGGGGGCTAGCTACATCCTAGCCGGTGGTCTGTGGGTGGGGCCAGCTACATCTTGGCCGGTGGTCTGTAGGGGGGGCCAGCTACATCTTGGCGGGTGGTCTGTAGGGGGGGCTAGCTACATCTTAGCCGGTGGTCTGTAGGGGGGCCAGCTACATCTTGGCCGGTGGTCTGTAGGGGGGGGGCCAGCTAAGTCTTGGCCGGCAGTCTGTAGGGGGGGCCAGCTACATCTTAGCCGGTGGTCTGTAGGGGGGGCCAGCTACATATTGGCCGGTGGTTTGTGGGGGGGGGGGCAGCTACATCTTGGCCAGTGATCTGTAGGGGGGGCCAGCTATATCTTAGCCGGTGGTCTGCCTGCTACATATTGGCCGGTGGTCTGTAGGGGGGGGGGGGGGCAGCTACATCTTGGTCGGCGGTCTGTGGGGGGTGCCAGCTACATCTTGGCGGGCGGTCTGTAGGGGGGGCCAGCTACATCTTAGCCGGTGGTCTGTAGGGGGGGAGGGGGCAGCTACATCTTGGTCGGCGGTCTGTAGGGGGGGCTAGCTACATCTTGGTCGGCGGTCTGTAGGGGGGGCCAGCTACATCTTAGCCGGTGGTCTGTAGGGGGGCCAGCTACATCTTGGCCGGTGGTCTGTAGGGGGGGGCCAGCTAAGTCTTGGCCGGCAGTCTGTAGGGGGGCCAGCTACATCTTAGCCGGTGGTCTGTAGGGGGGGCCAGCTACATATTGGCCGGTGGTTTGTGGGGGGGGGGGCAGCTACATCTTGGCCAGTGATCTGTAGGGGGGGCCAGCTACATCTTATCCGGTGGTCTGTAGGGGGGCCAGCTACATTTTGGCCGCTGGTCTGTAGGGGGGGCAGCTACATCTTGGTCGGCGGTCTGTAGGGGGTGGGCAGCTACATCTTGGCGGGCGGTCTGTAGGGGGGGCTAGCTACATCCTAGCCGGTGGTCTGTGGGTGGGGCCAGCTACATCTTGGCCGGTGGTCTGTAGGGGGGGCCAGCTACATCTTGGCGGGCGGTCTGTAGGGGGGGCTAGCTACATCCTAGCCAGTGGTCTGTAGGTGGGGCCAGCTACATCTTAGCCGGTGGTCTGTAGGGGGGGCAAGCTACATCTTGGCCGGTGGTCTGTAGGGGGGGCCAGCTACATCTTGGCCGGCGGTTTGTAGGGGGGCAGATGAAGCACTACAAGGACCTGTTGAAAACGTTGCTGAACAAGTGCAACACGAAACCCACAGACCTGGAGGATGCTGCTGCAGACCGTTCCACCTGGCGGGAGCTCTACCAGAGCGGTGGACAGAGGATGAGGAGACAGACAACCACGCCTGCCCCGCCAACACAGACCTGGAGGATGCCCCACCTGCAATAAAGTTTATAGATCTCAGATTGGACTCTACAGTCAAAGAATTCATCATCGGATACGATGGACCACCATAATGTCACGTGTGTGTGTGTGTGTGTGTGTGTGTGTGTGTGCGTGTGTGTGTGTGTGTGTGTGTGTGTGTGTGTGTGACCTTTCACTAGACCAGAGTATCGGAGTGTTGTAGTTTTCAGCTAACGTTAGCTAAATAGCTAGCGTTTGGAACATTGCATTTGGTTGACCTGGCCAAATATAGCTTGGCTACTGTAACAGTTTAACTTTAGTTTATCCCCTCGCCCCTACCCAGGCTCCCTCTGCACACAGACAACAGTCACCCATGAAGAATCGTTACCCATCCCTCCATTAAAAGCCACGGCACTTGCAGAGCAAGGGGAACCACTACTTCAAGGTCTCAGAGCGAGTGATGTCACTGATTGAAACGCTATAAGTGCGCACCACTGCTAACTAGCTATCGGTTTCACATCCGTCACACTCACCCCCCTTTTGACCTCCTCCTTTTCCGCAGCAACCAGTGATCCGGGTCCACATCATCAACGTAACAGTATAACTTTAATCCGTCCCCTCGCCGGGCTCCGAACCAGGGACCTTCTGCACACATCAACAGTCACCCTCGAAGCATCGTTACCCATCGCTCCACAAAAGCCACGGCCTTTGCAGAGCAAGGGGAACCACTACTTCAAGGTCTCAGAGTGATGTCACCGATTGAAACGCTATTCGCGCGCACCACCGCTAACTAGCTAGCCATTTCACATCGGTTACACTATTCATGGTGATGTATTGGTTGACCTAGCCAGCTATAGCTAGGCTACTGATGATGTATTGGTTGACCTGGCTAACTATAGCTAGACTATTCATGGTGATATATTGGTTGACCTAGCCAGCTATAGCTAGACTACTCATGGTGATATATTGGTTGACCTAGCTAACTATAGCTAGACTATTCATGGTGATATATTGGTTGACCTAGCTAACTATAGCTAGACTATTCATGGTGATATATTGGTTGACCTAGCCAGCTATAGCTAGACTATTCATGGTGATATATTGGTTGACCTAGCTAACTATAGCTAGACTATTCATGGTGATATATTGGTTGACCTAGCTAACTATAGCTAGACTATTCATGGTGATATATTGGTTGACCTAGCTAACTATAGCTAGGCTACTCATGGTGATATATTGCTTATTTATTGCTTTTGATGCGCATTGAAAAGTGCTACAGACATTTAATCAATTAGCATTATTATACCAAAGATAGTTTATTTAGTTTAGTAGAGCAGAAAGATCTGATGAAGGCCAAGAGGCCGACATGTAAGTTTAAATAAAAAGGCGATACTAGCAAGAGCAGTGTGCGGGTTTCTCTTTTCCTTCAATGTTTCTAATTGTTATCATGCACCAGCAACAAGATGGCTCAGATGTGCGAGGGCATTTTTTTTTTATGTTGAAATGTTGAAAGTTAAACACACCAACAGTAGATAACCAGTATCAAATAAACGTCTTTATTACAAACATGACTCTGTTTTCAATGAGAAAACAGAAATCGAGGTTAGTGATTGCTTCTTTGATGCCCAGAAGCTGTTTTCGGTCGTAGGAAATGATGGGGAGACATTATGTACAAAAAAAGTTAAGATCAGCTTAAAAAAAACACACAAAATAGCAGAATTGGTCAGGAGCCCATAAAACGACTGCTATCAAATCAAATCAAAGTTTAGTTGTCACGTGCGCCGAATACAACATCTTACAGTGAAATACTTACTTACAGGCTCTAACCAATATTGCATAAAATGTGTTATCCACTGCAGTGCCATCTTCTAGTCATCTTCTAGTCCTACTAAAGCACGTAGCTAGGTAAGGCACGGCAAGCAGGACGCTGAAAATCTGTTTTAAAAAAAATGTACAATGAAAAAGTTGTGATAATTGTAAGGAGAACAAAAACTACTTCGCTAACTACATTTGAATACCAGAGCAGAAGCTTCGCTTTTCGCTATCTTCCAAATTGTTTTGCTTTTTTTTTTTTCATTTTTAATTAATGAATTTATGTCACCTTTATTTAATCAGGTAGGCCAGTTGAGAACATGTTCTCATTTACAACTGCGACCTCTGGCCAAGATTAAGCAAAGCATCTTATTTGGAGAGAACTAGCTGTCAATACTTTGTAGCCTCATCTTCCAAAACATTGTGCCTGTGAAATTTCCAAATAGTGTGCAGTGGATTCCACTAGATGAAAAGCCTAAATTAGTATAACATCCTGGCATTTAAAGCATCCTGGCATTTAAAGCATCCTGGCATTTAAAGCATACTGAAGGGCCAGTTTCCAGACAGCTTTGTGCCCTAATTGAGCCCGACGGAAGGATGAGTTTCCAGTTAGCTTTCAGCCCCAATGTAATCTGATTTGGAAAGCCAGTTTTGTGTTAGCTTTGAGCCCTAATGGAGCTTGATGGAAGGGCCTGTTTCCAATTAGCTTTGAGCCATAATGGAGCTTGACGGAAGGGCCTGTTTCCAATTAGCTTTGAGCTATATTTGAGCGTGATGAAAGGGATAGCATTCAGTTAGCTTTTAGACATAATGGAGCCTGATGGAAGGGCCTGTTTCCAGTTAGCTTTGAGCCCTAATGGATCCTGATGGAAAAACAGTTTCCTGAAATGTCATTACTAATCATCTACTGCCTGGGCGACTGAAAGGCTTCCTGTCCCCATCCACATTGTTTATAGAGCCTGTCACATGCTGATTGGCCGGGACATGACAGGTGCTGTCACGGTGTGTCAGGATTGGCTTGCATGTTAAATGATGTCTCCAGAGTGGTGACCCTGTCACAGGAAATAACACGGTTCTATTTGTGATGTCACACAGGCAGCCAGTGTGCATAACCTGTTCCATTCATCTCCTTTTCTCTCCCCTCTCAAATGCATTCACCAAGACCAGAATTTGTGATGCACAGAGGACAGCCACAGCCGGAGCTTGGACTTTTAAAATAGATTTAGACAATGTTATTGTGAGTTGGGATCGCCAGAATTGGCACCAAACTCAACCAAAAGCTTGTCCCATAGGGAGATTATGAAGCTAGCATAGTTGTGTTTGTCCCATTAGGAAGATTATGAAGCTAAGGTAGTTGTGTTTATCCCTTTGGGAGATTATGAAGCTAGCATAGCGGTGTTTGTCTCATAGATTATGAAGCTAGCATAGCTGTGTTTGTCTCATAGATTATGAAGCTAGCATAGTTGTGTTTGTCCCATAGATTATGAAGCTAAAGTAAGTGTGTTTGTCCCATAGGGAGACATGATGACTCTGTGTTTGATTGAATTAAAACACTTTGTCAGGGTACTGTTTGACAGTGAACATCCTCTAAGCCTCGGTGTGACGATTTACATGTATAAAACTTAGTGACCGAGCCAGATGTTCATGCAACAAGCTCCATTGGCTTCAGCACCAGTGTGTATTGGTGTGTGTGTGTGCGGTTGGTCTTTGTGTGCGGTTGGTCTTTGTGTGTGTGTGTGTGTGTGTGTGTGTGTGTTGGCTCCACCCTCATAGAGCAGAACCTATAAGATAATTACCATCTGTTGAGGACCAGCTCCATACGGTCCTACCATCACACACACACACTCTCTCTCCCAT
Source organism: Oncorhynchus mykiss (assembly GCF_057628025.1). NCBI lineage: Eukaryota > Metazoa > Chordata > Actinopteri > Salmoniformes > Salmonidae > Oncorhynchus > Oncorhynchus mykiss. Next base: position 91,344,780 of record NC_143025.1, read on the forward strand.
CTCACTTGCTGCCAATCGACCTACCGGCCAGTATGGTCAATCATATAACAGTGTGTTTAAACTCTTCTACATTACAAGACTGAATCCTAATGATGGAATAGGATGAAGTATTGTTTTTAGAATGGCTTTGACTTATAAGATCAATCACCATATTTTCTAATAAAATTGTGTAATAGAATATGACAAATTTGAGGGAAGTTGGCCCCTCAGTGAAGTGATTTAGAAACTCAATTCAGCAAGCTATTCCAGACTATAAGAAACCAAATACTACTATGCATAAACAAAACTGCTGTGCATTACAGTTGAAGCACCAAGCACCAAGCCAAATGTTTCCAATAAAATCACTTAGGCGTGACCAACAGATTCGCAATGAATCTGGTCTGTGTTTGCACCTGGTGTTGAGGCCAACAGGGAGGGGTCAAAGGAGGGTTCATGGGAGGGTTCATAGGAGGGGTCAAAGGAGGGGTCATGGGAGGGTTCATAGGAGGGGTCAAAGGAGGGCTCATGGGAGGGTTCATAGGAGGGGTTATGGGAGGGGTCATAGGAAGGGTCATGGGAGGGGTCATGGGATGGGCCATAGGATGGGTCATCAGCGGGGTCATAGGAGGGGCCATAGGATGGGTCATCAGCGGAGTCATAGGAGGGGCCATAGGATGGGTCATCAGCGGAGTCATAGGTTGGGGTCATAGGAGGGGTCATCGGAGGTGTCATAGGATGGGTCATAGGAGGGGTCATAGAAGGGGTCATCAGCGGAGTCATAGGTTGGGGTCATAGGAGGGGCCATAGCATGGGTGATCAGCGGGGTCCTAAGAGGGGTCATCGGAGGCATCATAGGATGGGTCATAGGATGGGTCATAGGAGGGGTCATCAGCAGAGTCATAGGAGGGGTCATGGGAGGGGTCATGAGTGGGGTCATAGGAGGGGGTCATAGGAGGGTGTCATGGGAGGTGTCATAGGCATAGTGAATGTAGCTTGTTGTTATTGTTGTTTCCTGTCATTCATCAGTAAGATGATATTGTCTCTAAAAGGCACGTCACGGCTTAGTAATCCACTTTTGATACTGTGTCGTTGTGTTTTCATTGTTCCTTTCCTCTAGAGATTTGCGTCAAACACACCCACACACAAACAGACACTGTCTTACACACACCGTCTTGCCCCACCATTTATTGTTGTCTGTTTAATAATGAATACCTGTATTAGATAGAACGTGCGTTTTTGTGGCTATAGTCAAGGTTGCCTGTTGTCCCCTTTCTCATTGACTGTCTTTGATGTTAAAGGTAATGCTTTATTTGGGAGCTGTCACAGGTCACGCAGTACACAAATTAAAGGACAAAATATCTCAGGCCTGATGTTGAGTTGTATGGCGTGCTTATGCCGGGGATACCAAAAGGTTTCTATGGGAAGTCTATGGGGTTTAAAATGGAGCCGAAGAAGAAGGCAGATGTTTTAAGTGTCCCCAACCGATTGTTTTTTGCGTTACTTATTTTGTACATAATGTTGCCACTACCGTCTCTTATGACCGAAAATAACTTCTGGACATCAGGACTGCGATTACTCACCACGGACTGGCAGAATCCTTTTTTTCCTTTAACGAGTTTGACGAGTCCGAAGCGAACGATATACTGCTTTCTCAGGAACAGGCCCAGATACCCGTGATTTGCATGAAGAGGAGATGGAGAAAAAAGGGTCTGGAGGGCGGGCTTTCTTCTGAGAATTCGTAGGCGATCGAATGAACCCCGACTTCCTTCCATTCTGCTAGCAAACGTGCAAACTTTGGAGAATAAAATAAATGATGAAAGGGGCAGGAGGGAGGGCTGCCTTCTGAGAATTGTAGGCGATCGATTTGCAACAAGAAGGTCTGATATATTTTTTACTGAAACAGGACCCAAGTGGTATATACAAAGATCCAGTCCATTTAAAACATTGGAGGCCTCTTATACTTCAGTGTTGTGATGCAAAAATCCTAGCTAAATGCTTGGCGCATAGAATTTAAAAAGTATTGTCAGATACTATTCATCCTAATCAGACAGTTTTTTTTTACATGGATGATACATTGGAGATAATATAAGACACGTGCTGGATACAATAGAATACTATAAAATATCGGGGACACCAGGCCTGGCCAAAAGTCATGGAAAATGCAGAGTGCCAAATTCAAATAAATTACTATACAAATCAAACTTTCATTAAATCACACATGCAAGATAGCAAATTAAAGCTACACTTTCACAATTTCTAAAGACTGTTGACATCCAGTGGAAGCGATAGGAACTGCAAGAAGGTCCCTTAGAAATCTGGATTTCCAATGAAATCCCATTGAAAAGAGAGTGACCTCAAAACAAAACATCTGAATGGTTTGTCCTCGGGGTTTTGCCTGCTAAATAAGTTCTGTTATACTCATAGACATGATTCAAACAGTTTTGGAAATTTCAGAGTGTTTTCTATCCAGCTCTACTAATAACATGCATATCTTAACTTCTGCGGATGAGTAGCAGGCAGTTGAATTTGGGCGTGCATTTCATCCGGACGTGAAAATACTGCCCCCTGTCACCAAGAAGTTAAACAGTCTAGAGGAGTCTAGAGTCTAGAGGAGTAAAACAAGGTTGTCCACTATCGGCATATCTATTTATTAATGTCATCAAAATGTTAGCTGTTAAAATTACATCCAACAATAATATTAAGGGATTAGAAATCCGTGGCTTAAAAACAAAGGTGTCATTGTACGCTGATGATTCATGTTTTCTTTTAAAACCCAAATTAGAATCCCTCCAGAGCCTCATAGAGGATCTAGATAATTTTTCTAACCTGGATTAAAACCAAATTATGATGAGTATAAGTATATTACATAATGGATCACTAAAAAAATGCAAACTTTACATTACCGTGTAGTTTACCAATTAAATGGTCTGACAGAGATGTGGACATACTCGGTATACAAATCCCAAAAGAAATAAATTATCTCACTCCAATTTTTATAGAAAGTTAGCAAAAATAGATAAGATCCTGCAACCGAAAAGAAAATACCTGTCTATTTGTGGTAAAATCACCCTGATTAACTCTTTAGTCATATCACAGTTTATCTATTTGCTTATGGTTTTGCTTACACCTAGTGACCTGCTTTTTAAATTATATGAACAAAAAATATTCTATTTTAATTGGAATGGCAAGCCAGACAAAGTTAAAAGGGCCTATTTATATAACGAATATGAATTTGGAGGGCAGAAATGATTAAATATTAAAGCATTAGACCTCTCACTAAAGGCATCAGTCATACAAATGTTATACTTAAATACAAACTGATTCTCTAGTAAATTGGTAGGAATGTCTCACCCCGTGTTCGAGATTGGCCTTTTTCTCTTTATTCAGATTACAACTGCTCACTTTCGGTTGTTTGAAAAGGAATTAATCTCCAAAATATCGTTATTTTGTAAACAAGCCTTAGAAAGTTGGTTGCAATTTCAGTTTAGTCCACCTGAAAAGACAGAACAAATAATACAACAAATATTGTGGTTAAACTCAAATATACCTATTGATTTAAAAATATATATATATTTTTCAATTACATTTTTAAAAAGGGTATAAGTTTAGTGAATGATATCATAAATATGGAGTTATGTCACACATGAAGCTAACACAGACATATGAATATGTCTGCTCAACCCAAAATTGCAACCAACTAATTGCAACATTACCACAAAAATGGAAGAGGCAAGTAAGAAGGGGAAAAAAGTAAGGAACTTGTCTGTCGGCCCTGCATTAAGACATCAGTCAGGAAGTTAAAGCTTGGTCGCAAATGGGTCTTCCAAATGGACAATGACCCCAAGCATACTTCTAAAGTTGTGGCAAAATGGCTTAAGCACAACAAAGTCAAGGAGCAATGGGCCGAAATTCACCCAACTTATTGTGGGAAGCTTGTGGAAGGCTACCCAAAACTTTGACCCAAGTTAATCAATTTAAACGCAATGCTACTAAATACCAATTGAGTGTACGTAAACTTCTGACCCACTGTGAATGTGATGAAAGAAATAAAAGCTGAAATAAATAATTATCTCTACTATTATTCTGACATTTCACATTCTTAAAATAAAGTGGTAATCCTAACTGACCTAAGACAGGAAATTGTTATTAGGATTACATGTCAGGAATTGTGAAAACTGAGTTGAAATGTATTTGGCTAAGGTACACCACATCAGTCATTGGCTTCATCAATAAGTGCACCAATGATGTCGTCCCTGACAGTGACCTACCCCAACCAGAAGCCTTGGATTACAGGCAACATCCGCACTGAGCTGAAGGCTAGAGCTGTCGCTTTCAAGGAGCGGGACTCTAACCCGGAAGCTTATAAGAAATCCCGCTGTGCCCGCAGACAAACCATCAAACAGGCAAAGTGTCAATACAGGACTAAGATCGAATCGTACTACACCGGCTCTGACGCTCGTTGGATGTGGCAGGGCTTGCAAACCATTACAGACTACAAAGGAAAGCACTGCCGACAGCTGCCGAGTGACACGAGACAAGCTAAATTACTTATATGCTCGTTTCGAGGCAAATAACACTGAAACATGCATGAGAGCACCAGCTGTTCTGGAAGACTGTGTGATCACTCACTCCGCAGCCGATGTGCATTGTTGGTTAGGGGTGAGTGAACATTTCACTGTAAGGTTGTACTCGGCGCAAGTTGTACTCGGCGCATGTGACTAATACATTTTGATTTGATTTGATTTGAATGGGTTGCTTGTCTTGGTAAACATTGTAGAATCTGTGCCTTCTAAAAGGCTGTTACTGTTTTTCATTTTTTTGAAAGGCCCTGAATCCCATTAGCATCTATACTCCACGAGATGTTGTGTACGGTTCACAACAGCTCACTGAGGCTATATCCAGTGGCATAGTGGTCCAATTACTGGATGGTACTACACTAATAATTGAATGGGTTACTAGACACCGTCTATGCTACCATGCTAATAATTAACTGGGTTACTAGACACCGTCTATGCTACTATGCTAATAATTAACTGGGTTACTAGACACCGTCTATGCTACTATGCTAATAATTAACTGGGTTACTAGACACCGTCTATGCTACTATGCTAATAATTAAATAGGTTACTAGACACCGTCTTTGCTACTATGCTAATAATTAACTGGGTTACTAGACACCGTCTATGCTACTATGCTAATAATTAACTGGGTTACTAGACACCGTCTATGCTACTATGCTAATAATTAACTGGGTTACTAGACACCGTCTATGCTACTATGCTAATAATTAACTGGGTTACTAGACACCGTCTATGCTACTATGCTAATAATTAACTGGGTTACTAGACACCGTCTATGCTACTATGCTAATAATTAAATAGGTTACTAGACACCGTCTATGCTACTATGCTAATAATTAACTGGGTTACTAGACACCGTCTATGCTACTATGCTAATAATTAACTGGGTTACTAGACACCGTCTATGCTACTATGCTAATAATTAACTGGGTTACTAGACACCGTCTATGCTACTATGCTAATAATTAACTGGGTTACTAGACACCGTCTATGCTACTATGTTAATAATTAACTGGGTTACTAGACACCGTCTATGCTACTATGCTAATAATTAAATAGGTTACTAGACACCGTCTATGCTACTATGCTAATAATTAACTGGGTTACTAGACACCGTCTATGCTACTATGCTAATAATTAACTGGGTTACTAGACACCGTCTATGCTACTATGCTAATAATTAACTGGGTTACTAGACACCGTCTCTCCACCATCTATCCATATGTAGCCTTGCATTGATATGTGCTCTGCTTTTTAACATTGAATCTACACTCCGTGTGTTAGCACACAAAGCGTGGCGCCCTAAGACTCATGTGATCCCAAATGGCACCCTACCCCTTACATAGTGCACTACTTGTGACCAGAGCCCTGTGGGTCCAAGTCAAAAGTAGTGCACAATATAGTGTGCCATTTGTCACATAATAACACTGTGTGTTAGCACTGGACACACTGATTGGTGCATGAGATGCTGTACCTTTTGATCCTTGCTCAGGGGCCATGGCTACTCTCTGGTCCTTGCTCTCCAAGACATCTGGTAGCAGGTAGCCTAGTGGTTAGAGGAGGCAGGTAGCCTAGTGGTTAGAGGAGGCAGGTAGCCTAGTGGTTAGAGGAGGCAGGTAGCCTGGTGGTTAGAGGAGGCAGGTAGCCTAGTGGTTAGAGGAGGCAGGTAGCCTAGTGGTTAGAGGAGGCGGGTAGACTAGTGGTTAGGGCGACGGGTAGCCTAGTGGTTAGAGGAGGCAGGTAGCCTAGTGGTTAGAGGAGGCAGGTAGCCTAGTGGTTAGAGGAGGCGGGTAGCCTAGTGGTTAGAGGAGGCGGGTAGCCTAGTGGTTAGAGGAGGTGGGTAGCCTAGTGGTTAGAGGAGGCAGGTAGCCTAGTGGTTAGAGGAGAGGGGTAGCCTAGTGGTTAGAGGAGGCAGGTAGCCTAGTGGTTAGAGGAGGCAGGTAGCCTAGTGGTTGGAGGAGGTGGGTAGCCTATTGCTTAGAGGAGGCGGGTAGCCTAGTGGTTAGAGGAGGCAGGTAGTCTAGTGGTTAGAGGAGGCAGGTAGCCTAGTGGTTAGAGGAGACAGGTAGTCTAGTGGTTAGAGGAGGCGGGTAGCCTAGTGGTTAGAGGAGGCGGGTAGCCTAGTGGTTAGAGGAGGCAGGTAGCCTAGTGGTTAGAGGAGGCAGGTAGCCTAGTGGTTAGAGGAGGCGGGTAGCCTAGTGGTTAGAGGAGGCAGGTAGTCTAGTGGTTAGAGGAGACAGGTAGCCTAGTGGTTAGAGGAGGCAGGTAGCCTAGTGGTTAGAGGAGGCAGGTAACCTAGTGATTAGAGGAGGCAGGTAGTCTAGTGGTTAGAGGAGGCAGGTAGTCTAGTGGTTAGAGGAGGCGGGTAGCCTAGTGGTTAGAGGAGGCAGGTAGCCTAGTGGTTAGAGGAGGCAGGTAGCCTAGTGGTTAGAGGAGGCAGGTAGCCTAGTGGTTAGATGAGGCAGGTAGCCTAGTGGTTAGGGCGACGGGTAGCCTAGTGGTTAGAGGAGGCAGGTAGCCTAGTGGTTAGAGGAGGCAGGTAGCCTAGTGGTTAGAGGAGGCAGGTAGCCTAGTGGTTAGAGGAGGCAGGTGGCCTAGTGGTTAGAGGAGGCAGGTGGCCTAGTGGTTAGAGGAGGCAGGTAGCCTAGTGGTTAGAGGAGGCAGGTAGCCTAGTGGTTAGAGGAGGCAGGTAGCCTAGTGGTTAGAGGAGGCAGGTAGCCTAGTTGTTAGAGGAGGCGGGTAGCCTAGTGGTTAGAGGAGGCGGGTAGCCTAGTGGTTAGAGGAGGCAGGTGCCTAGTGGTTAGAGGAGAGGGGTAGCCTAGTGGTCAGGGCTATGGGTAGCCTAGTGGTCAGGGTGACGGGCCAGTAACTGAAAGGTTGCTGGATCGAATCCCTGAGCTGACAAGGTACAAATCTGTCGTTCTGTTCCTGAACAAGGCAGCTACCCACTGTACCTAGGCTGTTCTTGTAAATAAATAAATAAATCCTAACTCACTTGCCTAGTTCATTTGAAAATGAAATTAGATCCTGTGCTAAGTTGGATGTGTGTTAAACCATTTCCTTCCTCCACCTAGACCCAATTAAAACCTCTTAAACATTAACTCCACTATGTAGGGAACTTTGAGTGATTCTGGACCAGTTCCCGAACAATGTTTTTTTTTGTGTACAGAGCGCTCTGTGAACGACCCAACATCAATTGCTGTGCACTCAATGATGGTCAAGATGTCTCTGCAGTGAAAAGCTGCCATCATACAGTCTCCTGACCGTCAGTAAGCATTTCCCTGTTGGTCTACACCTGTTGTTTACGAAGCATGCAACAAATACAAGTTGATTTGATTTGACTGTGTGACAGCTCTGGTTGTCCCACTTCACATGCCGTTCTCTGCTCTCATCTGAGCTACAATATGTGAAATCTTACACCTCATTTGCATAGGCAGTGACACGCCACATTTTCTGGCCTATCCAGACAAGGAATCAGCTTACAATACGGGACTTTCTCTTGGTTACAGAGGGATGAGATCTTAAAGCTGAAGTTGTAACTAGTCAGCAGGCATTTGAATGATGTCGCTCAGAGGATGATGGGCAGAAAATGCTGTCATCAGTTATATGAAATGAGAGCCCCTGTCGAAAGCAGTGCACTATATAGGGAACAGGGTGCCATAGAGCCCTGGTCTAAAGTAGTGCACTACATAGGGAATAGGGTGCCATTTGGGATGTATCGTCTCCTCTGAGATTTCCAAGAATTCATGGATATTCATTGTTTGTTCACTCAGTGTTCTCTTCCTAGCTCTTCTGATCAAACAAAGGGTTTAGCAGTCTGTCCAGGGTGATGGGAAGTCAATCCACAGGGTTCAGCAGTCTGTCCAGGGTGATGGGAAGTCAATACACAGGGTTTAGCAGTCTGTCCAGGGTGATGGGAAGTCAATCCACAGGGTTTAGCAGTCTGTCCAGGGTGATGGGAAGTCAATCCACTCTCCTGCCTCTTTAGGGATGGAGGATTTGGACGCAGCTGTCAGGAAGCTGAGAAGGTCCAGAACTACCCCAGGCTGGGGTGCACTCAGCTGGGGAGGGTCCTCTAATCCTGGCCCTGTTTGGAGGTGGTGTTGGAGGATTTGGATGTAGCTGTGAGGAAGCTGAGAAGGTCCAGAACTACCTCAGGCTGGGGTGCACTCAGCTGGGGAGGGTCCTCTCTTCCAGGCCCCTTCCTAGATGGTGGTAGTAGTTGTTGTGGTAGGGGTCGGTTAATGATGCGGCAATGGTTGGGAATCTGGCTGGTCCTTTTATATGGTGTACATTTTAGGAAATGTTCAGCTTCAAACCTGAAGGAGGAGTGAGGTGTGAGGGTATCCTAAAATGGACACCGTAATCTCAGTCCCATCTTGTTTAATTAGCCATGTGGCGAGCTGCTGGCCTCCTGGTCTTCTCAGCCAGAGATGGGAGGTTGGAGACGCACAGGATGTACACAGAGCACCAGCGATGGGTCGGTAAAATAGCTCCACAGGTAAATAACTTAAGAGCCAGAAGCTTCCTGATTTAGACTGGCTGTAAATTGAGGTGATTCAGCCATTCTGCTGACCTTGGAACAGAAAGACACTGGCTTCTGGAGAGCTTGGATCATCAGGAAACTATATCAGGTAGGTTTACTGGAAGGTTGATAGGTTTCCCCTCCATTGTTCCTTAAGTTAAGATACTCTACAGTACCAGTCAAAGGTTTGGACACACCTACTCATTTAAGAGTTTCTTCTTTATTTTAAACTATTTTCTACATTGTAGAATAATAGTGAATACATTAAAACTATGAAATGACACATATGGAGTCATGTAGTAACCAAAAAAGTGTTAAATAAATCAAAATATATTTTATATTTGAGATTCTTCAAAGTAGCCACCCTTTGCCTTGATGACAGCTTTGATGACAGCTTTGATGACAGCTTTGCACACTCTGGAGTTGTGGAGCTGAAAATAGCTGTGCAGCAATGCTTCCCATCCAACCTGACAGAGATTGAGAGGATCTGCAGAGAAGAATGGGAGAAACTGCCCAAACACATGTTTGCCAATCCTATAGCGTCACAGCCAAGAAGACGTGAGGCTATAATCACTGCCAAAGGTGCTTCTGTCAGAGTCGTGTGTATAAGTGGCAGGGAAGTCAGGCGCAGGAGAGTCAAACGGAGTGTAAATGGAGTCTTTTAATATAAGTCCACTTAACATGCTCCAAACACTAAATACAGTGCCTTGTGAAAGTATTCGGCCCCCTTGAACTTTGCGACCTTTTGCCACATTTCAGGCTTCAAACATAAAGATATAAAACTTATACAACTTTTTTGTGAAGAATCAACAAGTGGGACACAATCATGAAGTGGAATGACATTTATTGGATATTTCAAACTTTTTTAACAAATCAAAAACTGAAAAATTGGTCGTGCAAAATTATTCAGCCCCTTTACTTTCAGTGCAGCAAACTCTCTCCAGAAGTTCAGTGAGGATCTCTGAATGATCCAATGTTGACCTAAATGACTAATGATGATAAATACAATCCACCTGTGTGTAATCAAGTCTCCGTATAAATGCACCTGCACTGTGATAGTCTCAGAGGTCCGTTAAAAGCGCAGAGAGCATCATGAAGAACAAGGAACACACCAGGCAGGTCCGAGATACTGTTGTGAAGAAGTTTAAAGCCGGATTTGGATACAAAAAGATTTCCCAAGCTTTAAACATCCCAAGGAGCACTGTGCAAGCGATAATATTGAAATGGAAGGAGTATCAGACCACTGCAAATCTACCAAGACCTGGCCGTCCCTCTAAACTTTCAGCTCATACAAGGAGAAGACTGATCACAGATGCAGCCAAGAGACCCATGATCACTCTGGATGAACTACAGCTGAGGTGGGAGACTCTGTCCATAGGACAACAATCAGTCGTATATTGCACAAATCTGGCCTTTATGGAAGAGTGGCAAGAAGAAAGCCATTTCTTAAAGATATCCATAAAAAGTGTTGTTTAAAGTTTGCCACAAGCCACCTGGGAGACACACCAAACATGTGGAAGAAGGTGCTCTGGTCAGATGAAACCAAAATGGAACTTTTTGGCAACAATGCAAAACGTTATGTTTGGCGTAAAAGCAACACAGCTGAACACACCATCCCCACTGTCAAACATGGTGGTGGCAGCATCATGGTTTGGGCCTGCTTTTCTTCAGCAGGGACAGGGAAGATGGTTAAAATTGATGGGAAGATGGATGGAGCCAAATACAGGACCATTCTGGAAGAAAACCTGATGCAGTCTGCAAAAGACCTGAGACTGGAACGGAGATTTGTCTTCCAACAAGACAATGATCCAAAACATAAAGCAAAATCTACAATGGAATGGTTCAAAAATAAACATATCCAGGTGTTAGAATGGCCAAGTCAAAGTCCAGACCTGAATCCAATCGAGAATCTGTGGAAAGAACTGAAAACTGCTGTTCACAAATGCTCTCCATCCAACCTCACTGAGCTCGAGCTGTTTTGCAAGGAGGAATGGGAAAAAATGTCAGTCTCTCGATGTGCAAAACTGATAGAGACATACCCCAAGCGACTTACAGCTGTAATCGCAGCAAAAGGTGGCGCTACAAAGTATTAACTTAAGGGGGCTGAATAATATTGCACGCCCAATTTTTCAGTTTTTGATTTGTTAAAAAAGTTTGAAATATCCAATAAATGTCGTTCCACTTCATGATTGTGTCCCACTTGTTGTTGATTCTTCACAAAAAAATACAGTTTTATATCTTTATGTTTGAAGCCTGAAATGTGGCAAAAGGTCGCAAAGTTCAAGGGGGCCGAATACTTTTGCAAGGCACTGTATGTACATACATAAACAAACATGGGTACGAGGACCCGTCGCGCACCTATACAACATAAAACAGCACTTGACATAAAACAATCTATGACAAAGACATTAGGGGGAACAGAGGGTTAAATACACAACAGGTAATGAATGGGATTTTAAACAGGTGTGTGGGAAGACAAAACCACTGGAAAATGACAAATGGATCAATTATGGCTAGAAGGCCGGTGAAGTCGACCGCCGAGCACCGCCAGAACAAGGAGAGGCAACGACTTCGGTAGAAGTCGTGACAGCTTCAATACAGTTCAGTGCATTTGGAAAGTATTCAGACCCCTTGAACTTTTTCCGCATTTTGTTACATTGCAGCCTTATTCTAATATTGATTACATGTTTATCCCCTCATTGATCTACACACACAATACTCCATAATGACATCACAATACCCCATAATGACATCACAATACCCCATAATGACATCACAATACCCCATAATGACAAAGCAGAAACAGGTTGTGAAATATCACATTTACATAAATATTCAGACCCTGTCCTCAGTACTTTGTTGAAGCACCTTTGGCAGAGATTACAACCTCAAGGCTTCTTGGGTATGACGCTACAGGCTTGACAAACCTGTATTTGGGGAGTTTCTCCCAGTCCTCTCAATCTCTGTCAGGTTGGATGGGGAACGTTGCTGCACAGCTATTTTCAGTTCTCTCCAGAGTCTGGGCTCTGGCTGGGCCACTCAAGAACATTCAGAGACTTGTCCTGAAGCCACTCCTGCATTGTCTTGGCTGTGTGCTTAGGGTCGTTGTCCTGTTGGAAGGTGAACCTTCACCCCAGTCTGAGGTCCTGAGCACTCTGGAGCAGGTTTTCATCAAGAAACTCTGTTACTTTGCTCTGTTCCTTTTTGCCTCAATCCTGATTAGTCTCCCAGTCCATGCCTCTGAAAAACATCCCCACAGCATGATGCTGCCACCACCATGCTTCACAGTAGGGATGGTACCTTGTTTCCTCCAGACATGATGCTTGGCATTCAGGCCAAAGAGTTTAATCTTGGTTTCATCAGACCAGAGAATCTTGTTTCTCATGGTCTGAGAGTCTTTAAATGCTTTTTGGCAAACTCCAAGCGGGCTGTCATGTGCCTTTCACTGAGGAGTGGCTTCTGTCTTGCCACTCAACCATAAAGGCCTGATTGGTGGAGTGCTGCAGAGATGGTTGTCCTTCTGGAAGGTTCTCCCATCCCCACAGAGGAACTCTAGAGCTTTGTCAGAGTGACCATTGTGTTCTTGGTCACCGCCCTGACCAAGGACCTTACCTTCTCACCCCAATTGCTGAGTTTGGCCGGGCAGCCAGCTCTAGGAGTCTTGGTGGTTCCAAAACTTCTTCCATTTAAGAATAATGGAGCAGACATTTTTTGGTGTCCTTCTCCAGATCTGTGCCTCGACACAATCCTCTCTGAACTCTACGGACAAGTCCTTCAACTTCATGGTTTGGTTTGCGCTCTGACATGCACTCTCAACTGTGGGACCTTATATAGACATGGGGGGAGGTGCCTTTGCATATCATGTCCAATCAATTGAATTTACCACAGGTGGACTCCAATCAAGTTGTAGAAACATCTCAAGGATGATCAATGGAAACAGGATGCACCTGAGCTCAATTTCAAGTCTCATAGCAAAATGTCTGAATACTTATGTAAATAAGTTATTTCTGGTTTTGATGTTTAATAAATTAGCTAAAATATATACTAACCATATTCTCATGATATTCCCATGATATATACTACTATAGTATAGGAACTGGACCCCTGTGTTAATGTAAGAGGGACACTACTATAGTATAGGAACTAGACCACTGCAATACTGTATGAGGGACACTACTATAGTATAGGAACTAGACCACTGTATGAGGGACAATAGTATAGGAACTAGACCACTGTAATACTGTATGAGGGACACTACTATAGTATAGGAACTAGACCACTGTATTACTGAATGAGGGACACTACTATAGTATAGGAACTAGACCACTGTATTACTGTATGAGGGACACTACTATAGTATAGGAACTAGACCACTGTAATACTGAATGAGGGACACTACTATAGTATAGGAACTAGACCACTGTATGAGGGACTATAGTATAGGAACTAGACCCCTGTAATACTGTATGAGGGACACTACTATAGTACAGGAACTAGACCACTGATGAAGCCAATCCTACAGCTCATTAGCTGCCTGTCCGAGAAAGGCCACAGGCTTTCTGTTTGGAGATGAAAGCAGCCGGGGCCTTTTTCTCAACTAATTTATCCCTAAATACTGGCATGCTTATATCTCACACTCACACTATTATCATGGATACATTATTTATTCATTCATAGTCTATACACCACATTACAAATTCATTACAATTTAAATGGTATGTAATTGGAACAAAAGACGAATAAAATGTCTAGAAATTTCACTCATCTTATATTCATATCAGTATCCCGTTTCCACAGACCGAATGTGTTTATATGTGTATTTTTTGTGTTGTAGTTATATTTCCGTGGGAGCGTGGACATCGACTCTAGGGGGTGAGGTATCTGCTAAATACTGCCTTTGCAGGTTGTTGGATAATACTGGCTGTGCCAACGTGTTGGTGGAAAATGTATCAATGGGAAAGGAAAGGAGGAATGGAGGGATGGAGAAATTAAGTGATGTTCCATCGCCTTGATAGACTATAGTGACGGAAATAATGAATGAATTCATGCTGTTCGGCACTTAGCTCATGGTTGAGATATTCTAGCGACCCTGGGTGAGTTTGTTACAAGCACTTTCAAAGGAGTTAAGTGTCTTGGGATTGTGGATAATGTGCTGGGTTCAAATCCCAATTTGATGAACCCGAAATACATGTGTTAATTTATCAGAGGAACAGTTATTAATGAATCAGAAAAAACATTCATAAATTCATCAGAACAACGTGAATTCTGTGCTTCCAACTTTTTTGCAACAGTTTGGGGAAGGCCCTTTCCTGTTTCAGCATGACAATGCCCTCTGTTCACAAAGCAAGGTCCATACAGAAATGGTTTGTTGAGATCGGTGTGAAAGAACTTGACTGGCCTGCACAGAGTCCTGCCCTCAACCCCATCGAAACATCTGAATTGGAACATCGACTGCGAGTCAGGCCTAATTGTCCAACATCAGTGCCCAACTTCACTAAAGCTCTTGTGGCTGAATGAAAGCAAGTCCCCGCAGCAATGTTCCAACATCTAGTGGAAAGCCTTCCCAGAATAGTGGAGGCTGTTATAGCAGCAATGTTCCAACATCTAGTGGAAAGCCTTCCCAGAATAGTGGAGGCTGTTATAGCAGCAATGTTCCAACTTCCAACATCTAGTGGAAAGCCTTCCCAGAATAGTGGAGGCTGTTATAGCAGCAATGTTCCAACATCTAGTGGAAAACATTCCCAGAATAGTGGAGGCTGTTATAGCAGCAATGTTCCTACATCTAGTGGAAAGCCTTCCCAGAAGAGTGGAGGCTGTTATAGCAGCAATGATCCAACATCTAGTGGAAAGCCTTCCCAGAAGAGTGGAGGCTGTTATAGCAGCAATGTTCCAACATCTAGTGGAAAGCCTTCCCAGAAGAGCGGAGGCTGTTAGGACCATGTCCCAGGACTACCTGACATGATGACTCCTTGCTGTCCCCAGTTCACCTGACCGTACTGCTGCTCCAGTTTCAACTGTTCTGCCTTATTATTATTCGACCATGCTGGTCATTTATGAACATTTGAACATCTTGGCCATGTTCTGTTATAATCTCCACCCGGCACAGCCAGAAGAGGACTGGCCACCCTTCATAGCCTGGTTCCTCTCTAGGTTTCTTCCTAGGTTTGGCCTTTCTAGGGAGTTTTTCCTAGCCACCGTGCTTCTACACCTGCATTGCTTGCTGTTTGGGGTTTTAGGCTGGGTTTCTGTACAGCACTTTGAGATATCAGCTGATGTACGAACGGCTTTATAAATACATTTGATTTGAAATGTGATTTGTTATAGCAGCCATGTTCCAACATCTAGTGGAAAGCCTTCCCAGAAGAGCGGAGGCTGTTATAGCAGCAAAGGGGGGACCAACTCCATATTAATGCCCATGATTTTGGAACGAGATATTCAACAAGTAGGTGTCCGCATACTTATTGGTAATGTAGTGTATATCATAGAGTATACCAGAGCCCCATGGAAGCCCTGTATTTATACTTATTGGTAATGTAGTGTATATCATAGAGTATACCAGAGCCCTATGGAAGCCCTGTATTTATACTTATTGGTAATGTAGTGTATATCATAGAGTATATCAGAGCCCATGGAAGCCCTGTATTTATACTTATTGGTAATGTAGTGTATATCATAGAGTATATCAAAGCCCATGGAAGCCCTGTATTTATACTTATTGGTAATGTAGTGTATATCATAGAGTATATCAGAGCCCCGTGGAAGCGATGTATTTATGCTTATTGGTAATGTAGTGTATATCATAGAGTATATCAAAGCCCATGGAAGCCCTGTATTTATACTTATTGGTAATGTAGTGTATATCATAGAGTATATCAGAGCCCCGTGGAAGCGATGTATTTATACTTATTGGTAATGTAGTGTATATCATAGAGTATATCAAAGCCCATGGAAGCCCTGTATTTATACTTATTGGTAATGTAGTGTATATCATAGAGTATACCAGAGCCCCATGGAAGCCCTGTATTTATGCTTATTGGTAATGTAGTGTATATCATAGAGTATATCAAAGCCCATGGAAGCCCTGTATTTATACTTATTGGTAATGTAGTGTATATCATAGAGTATATCAGAGCCCCATGGAAGCCCTGTATTTATACTTATTGGTAATGTAGTGTATATCATAGAGTATATCAGAGCCCCTTGGAAGCCCTGTATTTATGCTTTGTGGATACACAATACATATAACATGTGTACTATATATATTTGGATTCATTATTTTCAACAGCTATGATTAACACATTTTCAGATTTCCACAACAACAAAGTTAATTGTGGTAACTTTCCAAATCCATGACCTAATTTTACAAACCAAACCAAAAAAAAAACAAAGTACTGCTTTCCCTTCTATTCCCACCACTATCCCCCCTCAGGCCCATCCTTGGAAAGCCATTTCAACACAATGTCAAAAAATATTCCTCACAGACAGAGGCTTTACTAGAAGCTATAGATCAAACCGCACCAATAATCCCTGCTAGCATGTTTATCAGGCGGTCCGTCTGAATCAATGGTGTTTCAAAAACAGCTTTACAACACAAAGCGCCAAGCATAGAGATCTCTGCTACAGCCCTACTTAAAAGTTGGAGAGGAATTAACTATCATTGTCTTCCTCTCAGAAAAAAACGGAGGTGTCTGTCTGTCTGTCTGTCTGTCTGTCTGTCTGTCTGTCTTTCTGTCTGATCAAATCAAATGTATTTATATATCCGTTCGTACATCAGCTGATATCTCAAAGTGCTGTACAGAAACCCAGCCTAAAACCCCAAACTCTAAGCAATGCAGGTGTAGAAGCACGGTGGCTAGGAAAAACTCCCTTGAAAGGCCAAAACCTAGGAAGAAACCTAGAGAGGAACCAGGCTATGAAGGGTGGCCAGTCCTCTTCTGGCTGTGCCGGGTGGAGATTATAACAGAACATGGCCAAGATGTTCAAATGTTCATAAATGACCAGCATGGTCAAATTATAATAATCACAGTAGTTGTCGAGGGTGCAGCAAGTCAGCACCTCAGGGGTAAATGTCAGTTGGCTTTTCATAGCCGATCATTAAGAGTATCTCTACCACTCCTGCTGTCTCTAGAGAGTTGAAAACAGCAGGTCTGGAAGAGGTCGCACGTCCGGTGAACAGGTCAGGGTTCCATAGCCGCAGGCAGATCAGTTGAAACTGGATCAGCAGCAAGGCCAGGTGGACTGGGGACAGCAAGGAGTCATCATGCCAGGTAGTCCTGAGGCATGGTTCTAGGGCTCAGGCCCTCCGAGAAGAAGAAAGAAAGAGAGAAAGAGAGAATTAGAGAGAACATACTTAAATTCACACAGGACACCGGATAAGACAGGAGAAGTACTCCAGATATAACAAACTGACCCTAGCCCCCCGACACATAAACTACTGCAGCATAAATACTGGAGGCTGAGACAGGAGGGGTCAGGAGACACTGTGGCCCCATCCGATGATACCCCCGGACAGGGCCAAACAGGAAGGATATAACCCCACCCACTTTGCCGAAGCACAGCCCCCACACCACTAGAGGAATATCTTCAACCACCAACTTACCATCCTGAGACAAGGCAGAGTGTAGCCCACAAAGATCTCCGCCACGGCACAACCCAAGGGGGGAGCGCCAACCCAGGCAGGAAGATCACACCAGTGACTCAACCCACTCAAGTGACACACCCCTCCTAGGGACTGCATGAAAGAGCACCAGTAAGCCAGTGACTCAGCCCCTGTAATAGGGTTAAGGCAGAGAATCCCAGTGGAAAGAGGGGAACCGGCCAGGCAGAGACAGCAAGGGCGGTTCGTTGCTCCAGAGCCTTTCCGTTCACCTTCCCACTCCTGGGCCAAACTACACTCAATCATATGACCCACTGAAGAGATGAGTCTTCAGTAAAGACTTAAAGGTTGAGTCTCTGTCTGTCTGTCTGTCAGTTCTCTCACAATGTGCGGGGTGACTCAACAAATGATACATTACTCTGTGGGGTGACTCAACAAATGATACATTACTCTGTGGGGTGACTCAACAAATTATAATTTACTCTGTGGGGTGACTCAACAAATGATAATTTACTCTGCGGGGTGACTCAACAAATGATAATTTACTCTGCGGGGTGACTCAACAAATGATACATTACTCTGTGGGGTGACTCAACAAATGATAATTTACACTGCGGGGTGACTCAACAAATGATAATTTACTCTGCGGGGTGACTCAACAAATGATAATTTACTCTGCGGGGTGACTCAACAAATGATAATTTACTCTGCGGGGTGACTCAACAAATGATACATTACTCTGTGGGGTGACTCAACAAATGATACATTACTCTGTGGGGTGACTCAACAAATGATACATTACTCTGTGGGGTGACTCAACAAATGATACATTACTCTGTGGGGTGACTCAACAAATGATACATTACTCTGTGGGGTGACTCAACAAATGATACATTACTCTGTGGGGTGACTCAACAAATGATACATTACTCTGTGGGGTGACTCAACAAATGATACATTACTCTGTGGGGTGACTCAACAAATGATTATTTACTCTGCGGGGTGACTCAACAAATGATTATTTACTCTGCGGGGTGACTCAACAAATGATTCATTACTCTGCGGGGTGACTCAACAAATGATTCATTACTCTGCGGGGTGACTCAACAAATGATTATTTACTCTGCGGGGTGACTCAACAAATGATAATTTACTCTGCGTGGTGACTCAACAAATTATTCATTACTCTGCGGGGTGACTCAACAAATGATTCATTACTCTGCGGGGTGACTCAACAAATGATTATTTACTCTGCGGGGTGACTCAACAAATGATAATTTACTCTGCGTGGTGACTCAACAAATGATTCATTACTCTGCGTGGTGACTCAACAAATGATACATTACTCTGCGGGGTGACTCAACAAATGATTATTTACTCTGCGTGGTGACTCAACAAATGATTCATTACTCTGCGTGGTGACTCAACAAATGATACATTACTCTGCGGGGTGACTCAACAAATGATCATTTACTCTGCGTGGTGACTCAACAAATGATAATTTACTCTGCGTGGTGACTCAACAAATGATGAATTACTCTGCGTGGTGACTCCAGAAATGATTCATTACTCTGCGGGGTGACTCAACAAATGATCATTTACTCTGCGTGGTGACTCAACAAATGATTCATTACTCTGCGGGGTGACTCAACAAATGATAATTTACTCTGCAGGGTGACTCCAGAAATTATTCATTACTCTGCGTGGTGACTCAACAAATGATCATTTACTCTATAGGGTAACTCCAGAAATGATTCATTACTCTGCGTGGTGACTCCAGAAATGATTCATTACTCTGCGGGGTGACTCAACACATGATTCATTACTCTGCAGGGTGACTCCAGAAATGATTCATTACTCTGCGTGGTGACTCAACAAATGATCATTTACTCTGCGGGGTGACTCAACAAATGATCATTTACTCTGCGTGGTGACTCAACAAATGATCATTTACTCTGCGGGGTGACTCAACAAATGATCATTTACTCTGCAGGGTGACTCCAGAAATGATTCATTACTCTGCGGGGTGACTACAGAAATGAATCATTACTCTGCAGGGTGACTCCAGAAATGAGTCATTACTCCTTGGGGTGACTCCAGAAATGATTCATTACTCCTTGGGGTGACTCCAGAAATGATACATTACTCTGCAGGGTGACTCCAGAAATGATTCATTACTCTGCGGGGTGACTCCAGAAATGATTCATTACTCTGCAGGGTGACTCCAGAAATGATTCATTACTCTGCGGGGTGACTCCAGAAATGATTAATTACTCTGCAGGGTGACTCCAGAAATGATTCATTACTCTGCGGGGTGACTCCAGAAATGATTCATTACTCTGCGGGGTGACTCCAGAAATGATTCATTACTCTGCGGGGTGACTCCAGAAATGATTCATTACTCTGCAGGGTGACTCCAGAAATGATTCATTACTCTGCGGGGTGACTCCAGAAATGATTCATTACTCTGCGGGGTGACTCCAGAAATGATTCATTACTCTGCGGGGTGACTCCAGAAATGATTCATTACTCTGCAGGGTGACTCCAGAAATGATTCATTACTAAACGGGGTGACTCCGGAAATGATTCATTACTAAACGGGGTGAAGGATAAACATAACCGTTGACATCTATGGAGTTTGTCTAATTTTCTCAATCTAAAATAAATGATATTATAAAACACTGAGTGTTCAAAACATTATGAACACCTTGTCTCTCCATGACGTTGACTGACCAGGTGTATCCAGATGAAAGATATGATCCCTTGTTGACGTCACCTGTTAAATCCACTTTAATTAGTGTAGTCATTGGCTACTCCATTACCCGCAATAATCACCCAGGGTGTAGAAAGACGTGTTGGCATCGAGTAAATGTCTCTGCCCCCCCTCCCAGTTAGGAGGAGTGATGAGCTCTACAGCAGACTGGCACAACTGACTCCCCCACAAACAGGACCAAGCCTGGCCTGCTCAGGAGTGACGGACTCCATCCTAGCTGCAGGGGTGCTCTCATCTTATTTATGAACATAGACAGGGCTCTAACTCCTCTGGCTTCACAATGAGATAGGCTGCATGCCAGGGTGCAGGCTTAGCCAGCCTGACAGCTTAGTGGAGTCTGCCAGTAGCACAGTCAGTGTTGTCAGCTCAGCTTTCCCCATTGAGACTGTGTCTGTGCCTCGATCTAGATCGGGCAAAACTAAACATGGCGGTGTTCGCCTTCGCAATCTCATTGGAATAAATACCTCCTCTATTTCTGTCATTATTGAATGAGATTTTGATAATATCTCACACCTCAAAACAGGACAATTAATGTTAGATCCCTCACTTCCAAGGCAGTCAATGAACTAATCACGGATCATAATCTTGATGTGATTGGCCTGACTGAAACATGGCTCAAGCCTGATGAATTTACTGTGTTAAATGAGGCCTCTCCTCTTGGTTACACTAGTGACCATATGCCCCCGCGCATCCCGCAAAGATGGAGGGTGTCGCTAACATTTACGACAGCAAATGAAAGAAAAAAAAACAATTACTGCGTTTTCGCCTTTTGAGCTTCTAGTCGTGAAATCTATGCAGCCTACTCAATCACTTTTTATAGCTACTGTTTACAGGCCTCCAGGGTCCTATACAGCGTTCCTCACCGAGTTCCCTGAATTCCTATCGGACCTTGTAGTCATGGCAGTCAATATTCACATGGAAAAGTCCACAGACCCACTCCATAAGGCTTTTGGTGCCATCATCGACTAAGTGGGTTTTGTCCAACATGTCTCCGGACCTACGTACTGCCGCAATCATACCCTGGATCTAGTTTTGTCCCGTGGAATAAATGTTGTGGATCTTAATGTTTTTTACTCATAATCGTACAACCATTTTATTGCGTTTTCAATCACAACAAATAATCTGCTCAGACCCCAACCAAGGATGATTAAAATCAGCACTATAAATTATCTGCGTATTTCTCCAAAACTTGTCCTGAGTCTGCACAGAACTGCCAGGACCAAAGATCAATGGAGACACTCTTTTTTTTTTAAATCCTGTATCTCTTGACACATTCACAAAAATAATCATGGACCCTATTTCAACTAAACTACTGAAAGAGCTACAACCTGTGATTGGTCCTCTTACACAGTGCTGCTTTTGACACCATCGAATCCCCACATTCTTTTGGACAGATTTTAAACTCTAATTGGTCTTAATGGACAAGTTCTTGTCCGGTTAAGATATTATGTGTCATAAAGACATCAGTTTGTCTCTGTCGCTGATTTGTCCTACGACAAATCACTTGTACGTTTCGGTGTTCCTCAGGGTTCCGTTTTAGGACCACTATTGTTTTCACTATATATATTCTAACTCTTCGTGATGTCATTCGGAAACACAATGTCAACTTTCACTGCTATGCGGACAACACACAGCTGTACATTTCGATGAAACATGCTGAAGCCCCAAAATTACCTACCCGGGAAGCCTGTGTTTCAGACATAAGGAAGTGGATGGCGACAATTTGTTTACTTTAAACTCAGACACAACATAGATGCTAGTTCTAGGTCCCAAGAAATAAAGAGATCTGCTGTTTGATTTGACAATTCATCTTGATGGTTGTACAGTCATCTCAAATAAAACTGTGAAGGACCTCTGCGTTACTCTGGACCCTGATCTTTCTTTTGACAAGCATATCAAGAATATTTAAAGCGCAGCTTTTTTCCTTCTTCGTAAACGTTGCAAAAATCAGCATTTTTTTTGTCAAATAATGATGCAGAAAAACTCCAGTGCTGGCCTCTCTACACTCACTTCCTGTTAAGGCAAGGGCTGATTTCAAGGTTTTACTGCTAACCTACAAAGCATTACATCAAATCAAATCAAAATCAAATGTATCTATATAGCCCTTCTTACATCAGCTGATATCTCAAAGTGCTGTACAGAAACCCAGCCTAAAACCCCAAACAGCAAGCAATGCAGGTGTAGAAGCACGGTGGCTAGGAAAAACTCCCTAGAAAGGCCAAAACCTAGGAAGAAACCTAGAGAGGAACGAGGCTATGAGGGGTGGCCAGTCCTCTTCTGGCTGTGCCGGGTGGAGATTATAACAGAACATGGCCAAGATGTTGAAATGGGCTTGCTCTTACCCATCTCTCCGATTTGGTCCTGTCGTGCATACCTACATGTACGCTCCAGTCTGGTTTTAGACCTCATCATAGCACTTAGACTGCACTCGTAAAGGTGGTAAATTATATTTTAATGGCGTCAGAACAAGTGCTCTGCATCTGTCCTCGTTGCTCCTAGACCTTAGTGCTGCTTTGGACACCATCGAATCACCACATTCTTTTGGACAGATTTTAAACTCTAATTGGTCTTAATGGACAAGTTTGTGTCCGGTTAAGATATTATGTGTCATAAAGACATCAGTTTGTCTCTGTCGCATCAAATCAAATCAAAATCAAATCAAATGTATCTATATAGCCCTTCTTACATCAGCTGATATCACAAGACGCAATCCTCCATCTGGAGGCACGGCTTTCTCCTATAGAGCTCCATTTTTGTGGAATGGTCTGCCTATCCATGTGAGAGACACAGACTCAGCCTTAACCTTTAAGTCTTTATTGAAGACTCATCTCTTCAGTAGGTCCTATGATTGAGTGTAGTCTGGCCCAGGGGTGCGAAGGTGAAAGGCAAGGCACTGGAGTGACAAACTGCCCTTGCTGTCTCTGCCTCTGTCTCTGCCTGGCCAGCTCCCGTCTCTCCACTGGGACTCTCTGACCCTATTACGGGTCTTATTACCAGTGCCAGGTTTTTATTATCATGTCGTCCCTAGGAGGCGTACGTCATGTCGTGGCAGGCTTTTTATGCTCAACTATACTGTGTTGAGTCACTGATGTGATCTTCCTGTCCGGGATTGCGCACCCTCGGGCTCGAGCTGTGGATGAGGTTCTTCATGGGCTGTACTCAGCCTTGTCTCAGGGTATTAAGTTGGTGATTTGAAGATATCCCTCTAGTGCTGGCTGGAATCTGGGAGATTTGTCTTTGTGACGGACGCATGAATCAAGCCACGTACAACTCTGAGGATTGGTTTTTCCAGCAGGACACTGCTTCATGCCACACAGCCAGGTCAATCAAGGTGTGGATGGAGGACCACCAGATCAAGACCCTGTCATGGCCAGCCCAATCTCTCCAGACCTGAACCCCATTGAAAACATCTGGAATGTGATCAAGAGGAAGATGGATGGTCACAAGCCATCAAACAAAGCCGAGTCTATAGGTCTATAGGTAACTGGGAACGGGCCCTATAGGTAACTGGGAACGGGTCTCTAGGTAACTGGGAACGGGCCTATAGGTAACTGGGAACAGGTCTACCGGTAACTGGGAACAGGTCTATAGGTAACTGGGATCGGGTCTACAGGTAACTGGGAACGGGTCTCTAGGTAACTGGGAACGGGTCTATAGGCAACTGGGATCGGCTCTATAGGTAACTGGGAACAGGTCTATAGGTACCTGGGAACAGGTCTATAGGTAACTGGGAACAGGTCTATAGGTAACTGTGATTGGCTCTATAGGTAACTGGGAACGGGTCTCTAGGTAACTGTGATTGGCTCTATAGGTAACTGGGAACAGGTCTATAGGTAACTCTATCTTGACCCATTATTTTTGTGTTATATTGTTTATTATTTTCATTCTTCAAACTACTTACTTTGGCTTTACATGTATGTAAAAACACATATTACAGTAGGTAACACTTTACGTTAAAGTGGCAATCTGCGATTGGTCCATCCATTTTCTGACTTTTTAATAACCATTGATTCTTGAAGAAAATAATTTCTAAATGCCTCATGAGTTCAACTGTCGTACCCCATCAGAACCCACAACAATCTATACGTTTATTTTACTCCTATGTTTGTAAACAAAGTAAAGATATATAGCAACACTATATAGCCTCAAACCAGAGTTAAAACTATCATTTAGATATCATGTCCTTGCAACCATGTCTATGAACTTGAGAGTGGTTACATTTCTCCAGCCCCTACCTCACCTTTTTACCAAAACAGTGGTGGGGTGTCAGCTTTTGTTATAGTTTAAACTGCAGATTTCCCCTTTTGAAGTTTTACCTTTAGAGTTTTTTTTTTTTAAAGACATTATAAGGTGTCGTGCACGCTCCTGAAAAAGATGTGCCTGGTGTTAATGAAGACAAATGGCCTATTCCTGGCACCTGGTTCTGCTTGTACATGACAGTCTCATGATACTCTCCAGCTGTTCTCTTTCCAAGACACCTTGAAGGAACATGAGGGGGAGTGAGTGAGTGAGTAAGTGAGTAGAGTAGAGAGGACATGGCCAGACATGAATTAGGAATAGATGTGTATTTGAGCAGTAGAGGTAAAATATACCGGGGAAGCCAAGCCCCCCCCCCCCCCCCATATATAGGGACTAAAGGCTGAGACAATAAGAAGACACAGTGATATAGAGGCCTAAAGGCAGAGACAATAAGAAGACACAGTGATATATACTGTAGACCTAAAGGCTGAGACAATAAGAAGACACAGTGATATAGAGGCCTAAAGGCAGAGACAATAAGAAGACACAGTGATATATACTGTAGACCTAAAGGCTGAGACAATAAGAAGACACAGTGATATATACTGTAGACCTAAAGGCTGAGACAATAAGAAGACACAGTGATATATAGACCTAAAGGCTGAGACAATAAGAAGACACAGTGATATAGAGGCCTAAAGGCAGAGACAATAACTTCTTATAAATTCAATCACAACTTTGTTTCATCACAAAACCGGAGAGCAACATCTGTCTGGTGAAGTCCACAAAGCATATTGCATGTAACAAATAGTTGCATGGTCAAACAAGGTTTAATGTTTCCTACATTTTCGGACTACTAAACAACTATTGATTTAGAACACAGGAGAGTTACTGCAAGTCGCAATGAAAACAGGCTCTGCCTCCACTATTCCAGCAACATTTCAACATCATCTTTTCAGTTTTACTTAGTCTAATACAGTGACAACTAAAAGATACCAAAAACAATTTAGTCCAATCAACGTATGCTACACATGATGTGGCAGTCCATTGTACGGATTTCTGTGTGTGTGTGTGTGTGTGAGTAGAAAAAAAAAAACATGTTGACTCCCTACTTGTAGAGAAAGGCCAATGCCGTCCTCCTCTCTTTCATGTTGCCTAAACGGTCTATCGTTCTATCATTCTGTCACACAGTAAACACTTTTTGTTGTCCTAGACTACCTGGATAAAATGCGCCGCTAACTTCCTTTCATGGGCAACGACGCGCCAGGCCAGCTAGTTAAGATTAGCCCACTACATCTAGCTACATATTGAACTTCCATCCTATCAGGCCAGGGACAATGACAATGAATTTATGGTTGGATCAAAATCTCTGTTATAATCATTGGCCAGTAGGGAGAATTAAGTAAAGGCCAACAAAGGCCAATTTTAGCTAGTCAGCCACCGGAGGACAATGATACAACAGTTAAAAGTTTTTTGTCAATGACGATTGGCTTCTCAACCTGGTGTCAGAGCTTCTGATGTGATGTGATGGGTGTGAAGCCAAATCCAAACTGGCTTCCCTTTACACTTTTTTTTGGGGTGCGCCAGGACAATTCACAGCTGAGCTCACTCAGTTTAGCTCAATGCTGATTGGCTATTATTGAAAACATTATGTATCAAGGTAGGCCAAATGCTCACTGGCTTCCCTTGCATTCAATGCTACGGGCAGAAACAATGTCATACTCTTTTTGACC
The DNA here is from genome assembly GCF_057628025.1 of Oncorhynchus mykiss. NCBI lineage: Eukaryota > Metazoa > Chordata > Actinopteri > Salmoniformes > Salmonidae > Oncorhynchus > Oncorhynchus mykiss. The sequence continues at coordinate 91,371,205 of NC_143025.1, forward strand.
AGACAGCATCAGATAGATAACCTACCCGTAGAGAGACAGAGGGGCGCTGTTTTGTTTGCTTGGATGCTTTCTCTGGTGAAATACATTCACACTTTTTTTCTCTTTTTTTTTTTCTTGGTCATTTTTTGGGGGAAGTCTGGCTTCCCTTGGCATCCATGAATACATGCCACTGTATGTGTATGTGTGAGAGAGAGAGCGAGAGAGAGAGAGAGAGAGAGAGAGAGAGAGAGAGAGAGAGAGAGAGAGAGAGTGTGTGTGTGCGTGTGTGTGGAGAGGACATGGCGCGAGACATGAATTAGAATAGATGAGGCAGGGAGGGATTACCAGCTAGTTTACCTAGTTAGTTTAGTCATGGATAGGCCTTTAAAGGAGTGCTTCTCTCTATATGACCAAGTAGGGATGTCACTGCTATGAGCTAGAGTATTCCAGGAATTGTATTCAGAAGACAGTGGTCTGCAGGGGCGGACTGGCCATCTGGAATTTCGGGCCAGTGGGCCAGTATGACTTTTTTTTTTTTTTGTGCAGGATTATAAATATCTGGCTAATAATGGGAGCCTCAAGGAAAAAATATGCCAGTGTGTTAGAAATGCCAGGGCCGATTTCTGATCCCAGTCCGCCCCTGGTGGTATGTATGTCTGTGGCTGATCTGCTGTTTGGCTCTGGTATCTGGCTATTGATTTCATTGATCCTGGGGACTGTTGAAATGGACAGACCAGTACACCATTTATCAGATGCTCACCTTGACAATCACATTACTCTCTGAAACGCTATTAGGTGTTGAGATGAATTGCATTTCTCAGTCATCGTTCTTACTGGACAGGAACGGGGCTGGATTGGACTTGCGAAGGACACAACTGCAGAGCATCAATCCTAGTCAATGTAGAACATAGTACATTTTGTCTTCTACGTTATTATCTTTTAACAACCTACACACACAGGTAGAAATATGAACGCACCCACAATGGCAAAAGCTTTGCCTATAATATGTTGTTCTGTTGATTCCATTGTCCTGCTGCGACAAGCAGGAATCGATCACCTTAGTCTACAGAGGGTTATAAAGGCTGGATTTAATGCGTAACGACCGAATGTAAAGGTATTTTTCCCGATTGAGTCGACGTGTGCAGCGTTTACCACGAACGAAGTCTCCACGACAGCGGAGAAAAAAATGACCTTTAATTGTCAATCATGCTACAGTATAAATCGGTTCTTCAGCATTACGGATTGAGTAGAGCTCTCAGTCTAAACTGGCAGCCTGACTACCTGTACTGCTGCCCACGTACAGTAGATGTGTCACAGGCAGAAAATGACCTGCTGCTTGATTATTGACAGAGCACATGGCTCTCTCTCTGTATCTCTCCCTCTCTCTCTCTCTCTCTCTCTCTCTCTCTCTCTCTCTCTCTCAATTCCATTCAATTCAAGGGCTTTATTGGCATGGGAAACATGTGTTAACATTGCCAAAGCAAGTGAGGTAGATAATATATAAAGTGAATATATAAAGTGAAATAAACAATACAAATTAACAGTAAACATTACACATACAGAAGTTTCAAAACAATAAAGACATTACAAATGTCATATTATATATATACAGTGTTTTAACAAAGTACAAATGGTTAAAGGACACAAGATAAAATAAATAAGCATAAATATGGGTTGTATTTACAGTGGTGTTTGTTCTTCACTGGTTGCCCTTTTCTCGTGGCAACAGGTCACAAATCTTGCTGCTGTGATGGCACACTGGAATTTCACCCAGTAGATATGGGAGTTTATCAAAATTGGATTTGTTTTCAAATTCTTTGTGGATCTGTGTAATCTGAGGGAAATATGTCTCTCTAATATGGTCATACCTTGGGCAGGAGGTTAGGAAGTGCAGCTCAGTTTCCACCTCATTTTGTGGGCAGTGTGCACATAGCCTGTCTTCTTTTGAGAGCCATGTCTGCCTACGGCGGCCTTTCTCAATAGCAAGGCTATGTTCACTGAGTCTGTACATAGTCAAAGCTTTCCTTAATTTTGGGTCAGTCAAAGTGGTCAGGTATTCTGCCGCTGTGTTCTCTCTGTCTGTCTGTCTGTCTGTCTGTCTGTCTGTCTGTCTGTCTGTCTGTCTGTCTGTCTGTCTGTCTGTCTGTCTGTCTGTCTCTCTCTCTCTCTCTCTGTCTATCTCTCTCTCTGTCTCTCCCTCTCTCTCCCTCTCTCTGTCTCTGTCTGTCTCTCTCTCACTCTCTGTCTCTCTCTCTCTCTGTCTCTCCCTCTCTCTCCCTCTCTCTGTCTCTGTATGTCTCTCTCTCACTCTCTCGCTCTCTCTCTCTCTCCCCCTCTGTCTCTCTTCCTCTCTCTGTCTTTCTCTCTGTCTCTGTCTCTCTCTCTCACTCTCTCTGTCTCTGCCTCTCCTTCTCTCTGTCTCTCCCTCTTTCTCTCTGTCTCTCTCCCTGTCTCTCTCGCTCTCTCTGTCTCTCTCTCCCTAATACACACACACATACATATATATACATATATATATATATATATATATATATATATATATATATATATATATATCCACTCATTGGCAAGTTTATTAGGTACTCCCATCGGGCCGGACCCACTCTTTGCCTCCATAAGAACCATAATTCTTTGGGGCATGGAAACGTTGTTCAATCAGTATCAAGTCACCTAACGTGTGCCAGAAAAAAAACTTCCCCCACACCATTGCACCACTGCCACCTGTACCGTTGACACCAGGCTGGATGGGACCACAGACTCACGCTGCTTACGCCAAATCCCGACTCCGCCATCAGCTCGAAACTACAGGAACCGGGATTCGATGAACCAGGCAATGTTTTTCCACTCCTCAATTATCCAGTGTTGGTGATAGCCTGCCCACTGGAGCCACTTCCTCTTCCTGGAGCCACTTCCTCTTCCTGGAGCCACTTCCTCTTCGTTCTGGTAGATGTGGAACCCGGTTGTTCTGTTGCCCATCCGAGGACCGCCGAGTTGTCGGTTCCGAGATGCCTTTTTCTGCGCCATTATTTGTCTGTTTGTGGCCCGCTTGGTTAGCTTGCACAATTCTTACCATTCTCCTTCAACCTCTGTTTTTTAGGTGTTTTTAGTCCACAGGACTGAAGCTCACTGGATGTGTTTTGTTTGTTAAACCACTCTCAGTAAACCCTAGACACTGTCGTGTGTGAAAATCCCAGGAGGCCGTTTCTGAGATACTGGATCCGGCGCACCTGGCACCGACGATCATACCACGCTTCGGTCACTCGTTTTGGCATTCAGTTCAACTGAATGCCTCGATGCCTGTCTGCCTGCTTTATATAGCAAGCCACGGCCACGTGACTCACTAGTAGAGCGATCCATTTTCATGAATGGGGTTATGTACCTAATAAACTGGCCACTGAGTGTGTGTGTATATATATATATATATATATATATATATATCTCTCCTTCCCTCTCTTCATGGCCTTCAGGTGATGGCAGAATTGTCAGCATCAGGGTCTAGTTCTTGTCACATTTCTGTGTAGCCAAACATGACAGGATCCTCTGTTTTGGGGGATCACTGTCAATTATGTACCTTTTAATTATGTTGTAATTACCTTTCAAATAAGTCATAATGTAGTCATAATGACTCACTGTGTGTAGTACTTGCCTGTTTGCTCTACTTCCTGGGCAACATTCCTCCTCAGATACATAACATTCCGGTATTTGTAGTTCTTGCCTGTTAACTCTACCTCCTAGGCAACATTCCTCCATTCTGGTCTTTATTCTGTAACTGTATCCTACAATGTACCATCACTATACGGTATTACTAGCTTACACTATTTCATCACCCACTAGGTTGTGATAGCTAAAACAGACTGGTGGTCCAGGCTAACATTCCACTTCTTGCACTCTGTGTCATTGCCAAACAGAGTAGTTGTGATTGGCTAAATGGAACAAAGTGGTGTTGCTTCTTCACTTAAAATATGAATCTGAAAGCGTTCATAAAATAGATTCATCTCCGCTAGTTCCTGATTGCATTTTTTCATTCTGAACATGACGAACCTCTGTCTCTCTGATGTGAGTTTTGTTTAGACAACTACAGCGCGATCACCGGTAGCTATCAGTACCCTGGCACTGTCACAAATGGTGCCCTATTTCCTATTTGGTGCCCTATTTTTGACCAGATCCCTATTGGCCCCTGGTCAAAAGCAGTGTACTATATATGGGAATAGGGAGCCATTTGGGGAGGAACGCCCTGTTCAATAGAGAGCCTTGGGTCGTTAAACGTGAAGTCCTGTAATCATCTTAAAGAGAGGTTTAATCACAGCTCTAACTCAATCAACTCACTCATCACAATCTGAACAGGGTCTCTTTGCTGGAGAAATAGAATAGAGGATAGGATAGGATAGGATAGGAGAGGAGAGGAGAGGAGAGACTGCTAAATTTTGGAGAAACATACAGCTGTTTTGATATCAAGACTGATACAGCTGAAGTTGGAAGTTTACATACACCTTAGCCAAATACATTTCAACTCAGTTTTCACAATTCCTGACATTTTATCCTGGTAAAAAAATCCCCTTTCTTAGGTCAGTTAGGATCACCACTTTATATTAAGAATGTGAAATGTCAGAATAATAGTAGAGAGAATGATTTATTTCAGCTTTTATTTCTTTCATTACAATTCCCAGTGGATCAGAATTTTACATACACTCAATTAGCATTTGGTAGCAATACCTTTAAATTGTTTAACTTTGGTCAAAGGTATTGGGTAGCCTTCCACAAGCTACCCACAATAAGTTCAGTGAATTTTGGCCCGTTCCTCCTGACAGAGCTGGTGTAACTGAGTCAGGTTTGTAGGCTTCCTTGCTCACACACGCTTTTTCAGTTTTGCCCACAAATTTTCTATGGGATTGAGGTCGGGGCTTTGTGATGGCCACTCCAATACCTTGACTTTGTTGTCCTTATGCCATTTTGCCACAACTTTGGAAGTATGCCTGGAGTCATGGTCCAATTGGAAGACCCATTTGCGACCAAGCTTTAACCTGTCTACGATACTGGTTCCCAATTGGGAATCAACCCTCCCACGTGCAGCTGGAACGGTGGCGCATGGAACGCAAAAATATTCTTAAAAATATTTAACCTCCACACATTAACAAGTCCAATAGCTCAAATGAAAGATAAACATCTTGTTCATTTAGCCAGCAAGTCAGATTTCTAAAATGTTTTACGGCGAAAACATAGCACATATATATGTAAAACCACCACCAGACACAGCTCATTTCAATAGCCAAAACATGCAATCAACAAACGCAGGATTAAAAAATAAATCGCTCACTAACCTTTTGAAAATCTTCATCAGATGACAGTAATATGACATATTACACAGTACATATTTTTTTTTTTCAATAATATGCCATTTATATCCATAAATGTCCATTTACAGTGAGTTCACCTTCAGAAATTACTCAAAAACGCCCGCAGGAAATCTATGTAGCGCGGCAAGATAACGTAAAATAGACATCATAAACTTTGACTAAATATACATGTTCTACATATAGTTAGAAAGATACACTGCTTCTTTATGCAACCGCTGTGTTAGATTTATTTTTAACGTTACAGAAATCGCACACTATTCCATATTGTGAGACAGCGCTCAGTTCCAAGCTACATTTCCACGTAATGTTGGAGTCAACAGAAACACAGATTTAAGCATAAATATTCCCTTACCTTCGATGGTCTTCGTTCAGAATGTTCTGGAAGGCTTCATACTTACCCAATACATCGTTTGGTTTCAAGTCTTGCGTCTTTGTATTAGCTACTGCTAATAACATCAGCTGAAATGCACCCAAAACGTCCTCTGGTCCGGATAAGTTGCGCATCAAAACTTCAAAATTACACATTATATGTCGACTAAACAGGTCAAACTAAGTGCAGAAGCAAGCTTTATGATGTTTTAGACGTGCAAAACAAACTTCAATTCAATCGCCCATCGTCTGCCCTTCTCTTCAGTGCTGGAAACAAAGGAATGACTGTGACCAATTCGCGCCCATACGCACAGCCTATTCTCTCGTGGCACGCACTAATTTCACTCCCATAGGGTCAATTCTCGCGCGATTTGAACGGTTTGAAGCTCTAATGAAAGAGGACATCTAGCGGAAGAGATAGAAAGTGTCCCCAGAATCATAGCTGGTTGGGAGGGGTGGGGGCATGACGTCAAAGTTGCTCCAACTTTCATGGCCACAGAAACTAGTTTGGAAGAATGCCTGCCCTGTGAGTTCTGCTATACTTACAGACATAATTCCAACGGTTTTAGAATCTTTAGAGTGTTTTCTATCCAATAATAATTTTTATTTGCATATATTAACAATTTTTTAAAGATTTTTTTTCCAGTTTACTAGGGGTACCCAATCTCTCCAAAGGGGGCGTATATCTGCCATATCCTCAACAGGTTTTAACTGATGTCTTGAGATGATGCTTCAATATATGTGAATTTTGAGCAGGCCTGCAAGTCTCCCCCTTTTTCCTCCAAACATCACAATGATCATTATGGCCAAACAGTTCTAATTTTGTTTCATCAGATCAGAGGACATTTCTCCAAAAAGTACGATCTTTGTCCCCATGTGCAGTTGCAAACCGTAGTTTGGCTTTTTTATGGTGGTTTTGGAGCAGTGGCTTCTTCCTTGCTGAGCGGCCTTTCAGGTTATGTCGATATAGGACTCGTTTAACTGTGGATATAGATACTTTTGTACCTGTTTCCTCCAGCATCTTCACAAGGTCCTTTGCTGTTGTTCTGGGATTGACTTGCATTTTTCGCACCAAAGTACGTTCATCTCTAGGAGACAGAACGCGTCTCCTTCGTGAGCGGTATGACGGCTGCGTGGTCCCATGGTGTTTATACTTGCATACTATTGTTTGTACAGATAAACATGGTACCTTCAGGCATTTGGAATTTGCTCCCAAGAATGAACCAGAATTGTGGATGTCTACATTTTTTTGTCTGCTGTCTTGGCTGATTTCTTTAGATTTTCCCATGATGTCAAGCAAAGAGGCACTGAGTTTGAAGGTAGGCCTTGAAATACATCTACAGGTACACCTCCAATTGACTCAAATAATTACAATTAGAATCAGAAGCTTCTAAAGCCATGACATCATTTTCTGGAATTTTCCAAGCTGTTTAATGGTACAGTCAACTTAGTGTATGTAAACTTCTGACCCACTGGAATTGTGACACAGTGAATTAGAAGTGAAATAATCTGTCTGTAAACAATTGTTGGAAAAATGACTTGTGTCATGCACAAAGTACATGTCCTAACTGACTTCCCAAAACTATAGTTTGTTAACAAGACATTTGTGGAGTGGTTGAAAAATGAGTTTTAATGACTCCAACCTAAGTGTATGTAAACTTCCGACTTCAACTGTATTGGTCTCCTATGCCAATTTTAGGAGTGGGGATTAGGCCCCAGGTCTGACAACAACTCACTGTGTCACTGCCTCTATGTCCACTCAGAGTAAAAACATGTATTTTACATTTGGCTTCATATCGATGTGTATCGACACCCTCCCTCCGGTCTGATAGCTCTGATCAGGCTGGTCAACACATGATAATCACTGACTTACAGAACACAGAGCACTGTCCCTTTGGTCTGATAGCTCTGATCAGACTGGTCAACACATGATAATCACTGACTAACAGAACATAGAACACTGTCCCTCCTGTCTGATAGCTCTGATCAGACTGGTCAACACATGATAATCACTGACTAACAGAACACAGAACACTGTCCCTCCGGTCTGATAGCTCTGATCAGGCTGGTCAACACATGATAATCACTGACTTACAGAACACAGAGCACTGTCCCTCCGGACTGATAGCTCTGATCAGGCTCGTCAACACATGATAATCACTGACTAACAGAACACAGAGCACTGTCCCTCCTGTCTGATAGCTCTGATTTACCTGGTCAACACATGATAATCACTGACTTACAGAACACAGTCCCTCCTGTCTGATAGTACTGATTAGATTTGATAATGACTTGAAGGACATATTGGTATGGCAAACAGTGCCAGTATATCCTCCGAACAATGGCTTCGAAGGGCATGATCACTTTTATACAACGGTTTACCAACATATTCAAATAACGATTGACATATTTTCATTAAAAATGTTATTTTTATGAATATATTCATACTAATTCATCATTCCACAAGATATAGTCCTGACACAAGTCTAGGGTTGCTACCAAAGCCGGCTGGTTGCTCGTTCTATCAGTTCGGTTGCCATACTGGCTGGCAACGTTCTGGTCCCTTGCTCGCTAGCTAGCCAACCACGGCTAACTTACAGTCAACTCAAACAGTGCAGCCAGAATAATGTAGCCTCATTTGCATTTGTTTAAGCTGTTTTCTAGCGATATTTAATTGGAGACATCCATAACGATGAGCTAATGAGGCACGATTTCACCTGGCATACTAAAAAAAAATGCTCTAAAAATCTATTCAAATTGTATTTGTCACATACACGTGGTAAGCAGATGTTAATGCGAGTGTAGGGAAATGCTTGTGCTTCTAGTTCCGACAGTGCAGTAATATCTAACGATTAATCTAACAATTCCCCAACCTTGTAACGGCTGTCGTGGGATGAAGAAGGTGAGGACCAAGGTGCAGCGTGGTACATCTTCATCTTTTATTATGACTTGAACACTGAATGGAAAAAACAACAAAAGAGAACGAACGAAACCGAAACAGTTCTGTCTGGTACAGAATACAAAAACAGAAAACTACCACAAACACAGGTGGGAAAACAGGCTACCTAAGTATGGTTCTCCATCAGAGACAATGATTGACAGCTGCCTCTGATTGGGAACCATACCAAGCCAAACACATAGAAATACAACACACAGAACAAAACATAGAATGAAAAACATAGAATGCCCACCCCAACTCACACCCTGACCAAACCAAAATAGAGACATAAAAAAGGAACATGACATACCTAGTACACACAAATCTAAAGGGGTGAATGAGAATATGTACATATAAGTATATGGATGAGCGATGACCGAGCGGCATAGGCAAGGTGCAGTAGATGGTATAAAATACAGTATATACGTGTGATATATGAGTAATGTAAGATATGTAAACATTATTAAAGTGGCATTATTTAGTGGCATTGTATAAAGTGACTAATGATCCAATTATTGTGTGGCCAGTGATTGGGTCTCAATGTAGGCAGCGGCATCTCTGAGTTAGTGATTGCTGTTTAGCAGTCTGAAGGCCTTGAGATAGGAGCTGTTTTTCAGTCTCTCAGTCCCAGCTTTGATGCACCTGTACTGACCTCACCTTCTGGATGGTAGTGGTTGAAGAGGCGCTGTTGCGCCTTCACCACGCTGTCTGTGTGGGTGGACCATTTCAGTTTGTCTGTGTACGCCAAGGAACTTAAAACTTTCCACCTTCTCCACTGCTGTCCCTTCGATGTGAAATAGGGGGGCTGCTCCCTCTGCTGTTTCCTGAAGTCCACGATCATCTCATTTGTTTTGTTGACGTTGAGTGAGAGGTTGTTTTCCTGACACCACACTCCGAGTGCCCTCACCTCTTCCCTGTAGGCCGTCTCGTCGTTGTTGGTAATCAAGCACACTACTGTTGTGTCATCTGCAAACTTGATGATTGAGTTGGAGGCGTGCATGGCCACAAACGACAGATTTGTACCTTGGTCAGTGTGTGCAGTGTGCAGTGTGATGGCAATTGCGTCGTCTGTGGACCTGTTTGGGCGGTATGCAAACTGAAGTTGGTCTAGGGTGTCCGGTAAGGTGGAGATGATATGATCCTTGACTAGTCTCTAAAAGCACGGCATGATGACAGAAGTGAGTGCTACAGGGCAGTAGTCATTTAGTTCAGTTATCGTTGACTTCTTGGGTACAGGAATAATGGTAGCCATCTTGAAGCATGTGGGGACAGTATACTGGGATATGGAGAGATTGAATATGTCCATAAACACTCCAGCCAGCTAATCTGCGCATGCTCTGAGGACGCGGTTAGGGATGCTGTCTGGGCCAGCAGCCTTGCGAGGGTTAACATGTTTAAATATTTTACTCACATCAGCCGTAGAGAAGGAAAGGGGGAGGCACAGTCCTTATTATCCTCAAAGCGGGAAAAGAAGGTGTTTAGTTTGTCTGGAAGCGTGACGTCGGTGTCTGTGATGTGGCTGTTTTTTTTTGTAGTCCGGGATTTCCTGTAGACCCTGACACATAAGTCTTATGTCTGAGCTGTGAATTGCGACTCCACCTTGTCACTGTACCAGCATTTTGCTTGTTTGATTGCCTTGCGGAGGGAATAACTACACTGTTTGTAGTCAGTCATATTCGCAGACCTCTTTCCATGGTTAAATGCAGTGGATCGTGCTTTCAGTTTTACGCGAATGCCGCCATCTATCCACGGTTTCTGGTTAGGGTAGGTTTTAATAGTCACAGTGGGTACAATATCTCCATTGCACCTCTTTATAAACACACTCACCGAGTCAGCGTATAGGTCGATGTTGTTCTCTGTGGCATACTGGATTGGTAGGACCAGCATTGAATGGTTCTCATCCCTGGTACATCCTGTTTGAGTTTCTGACTATAAGACGGTAGGAGCAAGATGGCATTGTGGTCAGATTTGCTGAAGGGAGGGCAGGGGAGGGCTTTGTATGCATCGAGGAAGGATTTTGCCCATGCGTGTAGCGCAATCAATATGCTGATAGAATTTAGGTAGCCTTGTTCTCAAATTTGCTTTGTTAAAATCCCCAGCTATAATACATGCAGCCTCAGGATTTATGGTTTCCAGTTTCCATATAGTCCAGTGATGTATTAGACCCACCCATTGTATAACAATTTACAGAACACTGTCCCTCCAGTCTAATAGCTCTGATCAGACTGGTCAACACATGATAATCCCTGGCTTACAGGAGAGTAGAGGCAAGGTGAAGAAGGGAAGAGAAGAAGGGAGGAGAAAAAGAGAAGAGAGGAGAGGAGAGGAGAGGAGAGGAGAGGAGAGGAGAGGAAACTCATCTCCAATGATGAGTACAGAGTTTCGCTTCTCTGGGTTCTCCTTCTCGCCCTTCTATGTCTCAGAGGTGTGTAGAGCCCTGAAAACAATTGATCAATCCCCTGACCCTGATGATCTAAACAGCAGAAGGCCTACCTCCAGGAAAACAATATTTGGAGTGGTATGCAATCAGGTTTCAGGTCAACTCACAGCATTGTTACAGCAACATCTCTCAAATTGGACCTAGTGTGTTCAGGCAGATGGTTGTAAGTCTGACATCATAAAGCTACAGTCAGGCGTTCCTCAAGGATCCATGTTATGTCCCCTGTTTTTAGTTATTTATGGCAATGACATTGGGAGACATGTTGAGACAGCTGATGTTCATTTTTATGCAGATGACACTGTTCTGTAGTCAAGTGACAGCAGTTTAACACTGTTCTCTGGTTAAGTGACAGCAGTTTAACACTGTTCTCTGGTCAAGTGACAGATCTCACACCTCTGTGATCTCTATAGTGGTGTTGGCTAGTCTTCACACCTCTGTGATCTCTATAGTGGTGTTGGCTGGTCTTCACACCTCTGTGATCTCTATAGTGGTGTTGGCTGGTCTTCACACCTCTGTGATCTCTATAGTGGTATTGGCTGGTCTTCACACCACTGTGATCTCTATAGTGGTGAGGGCTGGTCTTCACACCTCTGTGATCTCTATAGTGGTGTTGGCTGGTCTTCAAACCTCTGTGATCTCTATAGTGGTGCTGGCTGGTCTTCACACCTCTGTGATCTCTATAGTGGTATTGGCTGGTCTTCACACCACTGTGATCTCTATAGTGGTGAGGGCTGGTCTTCACACCTCTGTGATCTCTATAGTGGTGTTGGCTGGTCTTCAAACCTCTGTGATCTCTATTGTGGTGCTGGCTGGTCTTCACACCTCTGTGATCTCTATAGTGGTATTGGCTGGTCTTCACACCACTGTGATCTCTATAGTGGTGAGGGCTGGTCTTCACACCTCTGTGATCTCTATAGTGGTGTTGGCTGGTCTTCACACCTCTGTGATCTCTATAGTGGTGTTGTCTGGCCCTCACACCTCTGTGATCTCTATAGTGGCGTTGGCTGGTCTTCACACCTCTGTGATCTCTATAGTGGTGCTGGCTGGTCTTCGTTGAATCTACAAAGGCTTGAACATTGCTATACTGTGATCTATAATGCAATTTTTGGGGAAAACTGCCACTTTATCTATGTTCTTCTTTGATAAGTTTTCAAAGTTTGGTTGATTCACATGAGGAATGTGATCGTCATTAGGACTTGATGCTGTGGTACATGTGATAGATTGTTTCTATCTACGACACTTCGGGCGGCAGGTAGGCTAGTGGTTAGAGGAGGCTGGTCGCCTAGTGGTTAGAGGAGGCAGGTCGCCTAGTGGTTAGAGGAGGCTGGTAGCCTAGTGGTTAGAGGAGGCAGGTAGGCTAGTGATTAGAGGAGGCTGGTCGCCTAGTGGTTAGAGGAGGCAGGTCGCCTAGTGGTTAGAGGAGGCTGGTCGCCTAGTGGTTAGAGGAGGCAGGTAGTCTAGTGGTTAGAGGAGGCTGGTCGCCTAGTGGTTAGAGGAGGCTGGTAGCCTAGTGGTTAGAGTCGCAGGTAGCCTAGTGGTTAGAGGAGGCAGGTAGCCTAGTGGTTAGAGGCAGGTAGCCTAGTGGTTAGAGAGACAGGTAGCCTAGTGGTTAGAGGAGGCAGGTAGCCTAGTGGTTAGAGGCAGGTAGCCTAGTGGTTAGAGAGACAGGTAGCCTAGTATTTAGGGCGGCAGGTAGCCTAGTGGTTAGAGGAGGCAGGTAGCCTAGTGGTTAGAGGCAGGTAGCCTAGTGGTTAGAGGAGCCAGGTAGCCTAGTGGTTAGAGGAGGCAGGTAGTCTAGTGGTTAGAGGAGGCAGGTAGCCAATTGGTTAGAGGAGGCAGGTAGTCTAGTGGTTAGAGGATGCTGGTAGCCTAGTGGTTAGAGTCGCAGGTAGCCTAGTGGTTAGAGGAGGCAGGTAGCCTAGTGGTTAGAGGCAGGTAGCCTAGTGGTTAGAGAGACAGGTAGCCTAGTGGTTAGAGGAGGCAGGTAGCCTAGTGGTTAGAGGCAGGTAGCCTAGTGGTTAGAGAGACAGGTAGCCTAGTGGTTAGAGGAGGCAGGTAGACTAGTTGTTAGAGGAGGCAGGTAGCCTAGTGGTTAGAGGAGGCAGGTAGCCTAGTTGTTAGAGGAGGCAGGTAGCCTAGTGGTTAGAGGAGGCAGGTAGCCTAGTGGTTAGAGTCAGGTAGCCTAGTGGTTAGAGAGACAGGTAGCCTAGTGGTTAGAGGAGGCAGGTAGGCAGGTAGCCTAGTGGTTAGAGCGACAGGTAAACTAGGTGTTAGAGCGGCAGGTAGCCTAGTGGTTAGAGGAGGCAGGTAGCCTAGTGGTTAGAGGAGGCAGGTAGCCTAGTGGTTAGAGAGACAGGTAGCCTAGGTGTTAGAGCGGCAGGTAGTCTAGTGGTTAGAGTCGCAGGTAGCCTAGTGGTTAGAGGCAGGTAGCCTAGTGGTTAGAGGCAGGTAGCCTAGTGGTTAGAGAGACAGGTAGGCTAGTGGTTAGATCATTGGGCCAGTAATCCGAAATGTTGCTGGATCAAATCCCTGAGCTGACAAGGTAAAAATGTGTAATTCTGAACAAGGCAGGTAACCCACTGTTCCCCGGTAGGCTGTCATTGTAAATAAGAATGTGTTCTTCATTAACTTTCCTAGTTAAATAAAGGTAAAAGAACATCTGTAATTGAAATGTGTGTATTTTTTGATGTTGTGTCTGTAAGTTGTGACCGTATGTCTGTTAGTTATTGCTGTAGGTCTGATATATGTCCTAAACCCTGTTCTTACTTGCTGCTGTCTTGGTTGGACCAGGTCTCTCTCGAAAAATGTTATTTATTTCAATGACACTAACCTGGATAAATAAAGGTTTAATAAAATAAAATAAATATAGCGCACTACTTTTGACCAGGGCTACATAGGCTCTGGTCAAAAGAGTCCATAGAGTTCTGGTCAAAAGTCGTGCACTATATAGGGAATAGGGTTTCATTGGGACACAGACGTTGTGTCTCATCCCTCAATCATCCCTCAATTTTATTACGTTTGCAATTGCAACAAATAATCTGCTCAGACCCCAACCAAGGATCATCAAAAGTCGTGCTATAAATTCACAGACAACACAAAGATTCCTTGATGTCCTTCCAGATTCCCTCTGTCTACCCAAGGACGGCAGAGGACAAAAATCAATTAACCACCTAACTGAGGAACTTAATTTAACCTTGCGCAATACCCTAGATGCAGTTGCACCCCTAAAAACTAAAAACATTTCTCATAAGAAACTAGCTCCCTGGTACACAGAAAATACCCGAGCTCTGAAGCAAGCTTCCAGAAAATTGGAACGGAAATGGCGCCACACCAAACTGGAAGTCTTCCGACTAGCTTTGAAAGACAGTACTGTGCAGTACCGAAGAGCCCTTACTGCTGCTCGATCATCCTATTTTTCTAACTTAATTGAGGAAAATAAGAACAATCCGAAATTCCTTTTTGATACTGTCGCAAAGCTAACTAAAAAGCAGCATTCCCCAAGAGAGGATGACTTTCACTTTAGCAGTGATAAATTCATGAACTTCTTTGAGGAAAAGATCATGATTATTAGAAAGCAAATTACGGACTCTTCCTTAAATCTGTGTATTCCTTCAAAGCTCAGTTGTCCTGAGTCTGCACAACTCTGCCAGGACCTAGGATCAAGAGAGACGCTCAAGTGTTTTAGGACTATATCTCTTGACACAATGATGAAAATAATCATGGCCTCTAAACCTTCAAGCTGCATACTGGACCCTATTCCAACTAAACTACTGAAAAAGCTGCTTCCTGTGCTTGGCCCTCCTATGTTGAACATAATAAACGGCTCTCTATCCACCGGATGTGTACCAAACTCACTAAAAGTGGCAGTAATAAAGCCTCTCTTGAAAAAGCCAAACCTTGACCCAGAAAATATGAAAAACTATCGGCCTATATCGAATCTTCCATTCCTCTCAAAAATTTTAGAAAAGGCTGTTGCGCAACAACTCACTGCCTTCCTGAAGACAAACAATGTATACGAATTGCTTCAGTCTGGTTTTAGACCCCATCATAGCACTGAGACGGCACTTGTGAAGGTGGTAAATGACATTTTAATGGCATTGGACCGAGGCTCTGCATCTGTCCTCGTGCTCCTAGACCTTAGTGCTAATTTTGATACCATCGATCACCACATTCTTTTGGAGAGATTGGAAACCCAAATTGGTCTACACGGACAAGTTCTGGCCTGGTTTAGATCTTATCTGTCGGAAAGATATCAGTTTGTCTCTGTGAATAGTTTGTCCTCTGACAAATCAACTGTAAATTTCGGTGTTCCTCAAGGTTCCGTTTTAGGACCACTATTGTTTTCACTATATATTTTACCTCTTGGGGATGTTATTCAAAAACATAATGTTAATTTTCACTGCTATGCGGATGACACACAGCTGTACATTTCAATTAAACATGGTGAAGCCCCAAAATTGCCCTTGCTAGAAGAATGTGTTTCAGACATAAGGAAGTGGATGGCTGCAAACTTTCTACTTTCTACTTTTAAACTCGGACAGGTCCGAGAAACAAAGAGAAGGACCTCTGCGTTACTCTGAACCCTGATCTCTCTTTTGAAGAACATATCAAGACCATTTCAAGGACAGCTTTTTTCCATCTACGTAACATTGCAA
The DNA here is from genome assembly GCF_057628025.1 of Oncorhynchus mykiss. Lineage (NCBI taxonomy): Eukaryota > Metazoa > Chordata > Actinopteri > Salmoniformes > Salmonidae > Oncorhynchus > Oncorhynchus mykiss. Next base: position 91,386,940 of record NC_143025.1, read on the forward strand.
AAATCAGAAACTTTCTGTCCAAAAATGATGCAGATAAAATTAATCCATGCTTTTGTCACTTCTAGGTTAGACTACTGCAATGCTCTACTTTCCGGCTACCCGGATAAAGCACTAAATAAACTTCAGTTAGTGCTAAATACGGCTGCTAGAATCCTGACTAGAACCAAAAAATGTGATCATATTACTCCAGTGCTAGCCTCTCTACACTGGCTTCCTGTCAAAGCAAGGGCTGATTTCAAGGTTTTACTGCTAACCTACAAAGCATTACATGAGCTTGCTCCTACCTATCTCTCTGATTTGGTCCTGCCGTACATACCTACACGTACGCTACGGTCACAAGACGCAGGCCTCCTAATTGTCCCTAGAATTTCTAAGCAAACAGCTGGAGGCAGGGCTTTCTCCTATAGAGCTCCATTTTTATGGAACGGTCTGCCTACCCATGTCAGAGACGCAAACTCGGTCTCAACCTTTAAGTCTCTACTGAAGACTCATCTCTTCAGTGGGTCATATGATTGAGTGTAGTCTGGCCCAGGAGTGGGAGGGTGAACGGAAAGGCTCTGG